>NC_137061.1:548015-590515 GCF_032717465.1 Coenobita brevimanus | reverse complement strand
TTAAACCAGAAACACACAATCAGGCTCTTGATTTCTCTGACACATGCAAACTAACAACACGAAATGATCAGGCGCCGCATTCCCCTTGGTCCAGAGTATGTTAGCATCTCTTCCTTGGCGATTTACTCTGCATAATTCTATCCCCGTAATGGTGCTGCAGAGGGAGGCCTTCACGTGGTGGCACCGATATATACTGTAGTCTCTTTCTGCCACTGAGCCACGTGAAATACGCTACAAAAGGACACCATCAGGGCCAAGTTAAGGTGAAAGGACTAGTCACGAAGAAGTGTCCTAAACTAACGAGGAGAGGGATGCAAAATCGCAGACACCTCCCCCCCTCCCCTGCTCCAGTCTCGTCAGGACAGTAAAAATGATAATCGCTGGGAAATGATGACAGATTGGTGAAGTGTGGATGTTTTCTGCGTTCCGTGTGGAGGAGGAGGGAAGAGGATTGTGTGGTGGTGGTGGTGATAAGAATAAAGAGGAGGAGGATGGATCGGTTCAGCTTTAGAGAATATCAGCCTTGGGTTCTTTCTTTCTGGTGTGTGTGTGTGTGTGTGTGTGTGTGTGTGTGTGTGTGTGTGTGTGTGTGTGTGTGTGTGTGTGTGTGTGTGTGTGTGTGTGCAGGAGGGCAGTTAAGCAAACAAGGGGCATCTATAATTAAGTAACTTAATGGGTATGTAACGAGCACGTTAATTACAGAAGCGTCATCAGTGATATATTATACCTACACTATAGTCCATTCATTTTAACAAGGGGAAATGGTACTGAAGGGCAGCCTACACGTAATGGCGCTGTGCAACCTGGGTGGAGAAACTGCGGCGTCCACTCGGGAGACAAACCTCCTTATATTTCCCTGCACCTCGGGGTGGAAGGAGCCCTGGTCCGACCTTGGGGAGACACTGCCTACCTCAAGGGGGGGGCCAGATCCCTACACGGAGTATGTTCTGTACTGTACCTGTAGGACGGCCCCAAGGAAGCAGCTGCTTACTTGTGCTCTACGGGTCTGCTAGGCCAGGCAGACCAGGAATAAGCAATAACAACAACAACAACAAAAATAAGATGAGAACTTCGTCTTTTTGCAGCACATTTTCTGTGGCTCAGTGGCAAAACACAGCAATACCACGGCCGTGCAGCCTTTGCCCAGCACCTCTTCGTGACTAGCACCACATTCTAGCGTTCACCTCTTGTTACAGCTCAGCACTCAAGATGGAGAGGCGGTAATTTTAAGTCTACTTACAGTGAACAGAGTAAAGGAAGAGCAGGATTGACACAGTCCTGCATCAACAACTTCGCCTGATTAAAATAAATGAAGAATAGTTTATCGCAATTTCCATCCATCTATCTAACCGACATAACCCCGTAAGAGGTAGGCACAAACAAAACGCCTCCACGTTGCCCTGTCACCCTTCAACTCTCACTCCCCTCCCTCATATATCTCCCTACACAATCCCTCCAGCTCATCCTTGGTCTCCCCCTTCTCCTCTTCCCCTCCTCCTCATTCACATACACTCTTCTAGTCAGTCTCGCATTCTCCACTCCGTCCCTCCATTTCATTCTTGGTCTCCCCTTTCTCTCCCCTTCACCTCACTCACATTCCCTCTTCTAGTCAATCGCTCACATAAACTCTTCTCATCAGTCACTCACATGCACTCTCCTCGTCAGTCTCTCATTCCCCACCCTCTCCACAGGGTTATGATTAATAGACCACAATTTTAGCGGTAACTAACGCTGCTAGATATTCGGATGAGCGCCAGAGGGTTAAGTGGGCATGGTGGAGGGATAAGTGAGGGAGATTAATGGTTGGGTGTGACAGTGAAGCACCACAATACAGCCACACCACAACACCATAACACCTATACTTGCCAACATAACACCAGCACCACACCACCACACCATACCACCACCTATTCCCAGCACCTCAGTATCATTACCACATCATACCACAACCTCACCACCACAACCACAATCCTCACAGCGCCGTAACACAGCTACCCAGCAACACCATAACACTTATACTTGGCAACATAACACCAGCACTACACCTTAGCACCACCACCATAACACTACTACACCACAGTCACACTACAGCATCACCACCGTCACACTACCACATCATTACCACACCACCACTACAACCCTTTCTTACAACCTCCATCACCACCTCAACAGCACCACCGCTACATACACCACACCCTCATCACACCACCTCCACCGCTACCACACAACTACATTTCATCACACTACCACAACACAGCCACACAACACAAATATTACCTACCACACTTGTCACATTATTAACCACACACTCATCACTTCACCACTTCCCACAACCTCACCATGATCACCACACACCAAGAAAGCACCAAACTCACACCAGACCATCCCACTCTCAGCGCACCGCCACCACACTCACCACATCACCACCACAATCACCACACAATCTACTAAACGTTCGGATATAAAGTTAAATATGTTGAGTTGATGTTCATACGTAAGAGCCTTCATTTGCACCAACATTAACACACTCACACTAACACTCATATACTCTCTCTCTCTCTCTCAAATTGAAACACCAGCATATATACAACCCGTGTAGTTTGACGCAACATAAAAAGTACAGCAATAAAAAATCTATAACTGAACTGCTCGCGATTAATTACAGCGCTCTATCACCACTACCCCCTCTCCCCTTCCCCTCCCCCTCCCCTCCCTCACCTTTTCCTCTCCCTCTCCCTTTCTCTCCACCCTTCCTCTTCTCTTCTCCCTTCCCCCTTCTTCTCCCCTTCCCCTCCCCCTCCTACTCCCCCTCACCTCTCTCCCCTTTCCTTTTCCTCTCACCATCTCTCCACCCTTCCTCTCTTCTCTTCTCCCCCCTTCTTCCCCAGGTCCTTCCACACCTCTCTCCCTCTCTTCTCCTCCCCTCCTCTCCTTTTCCTTCCTTCTAACTTTTTTTCCGTTTCTACCCCTCCCCTTCTCCAATCTTCCTTCTCTCCTCCCCCCTTCTCCCCTCATGCAACACCCCTTCCCTGCAGTCTCTCACCAATGTCCTTCCTCTCTCCCTTTCCTTCCCTCGTTTCCTCTTCCCTCTCCTCGTCCTCCTTTCGCCTCGCATCCTTCTATCTCTCCTCCCCTATCATATCAGTCCCCTCCCCTCCCTCCTATCCCTCCTCCTACCTCCACTACCCTTATCTCCCCTCCTTCCTTCCTATCTTCCCCCTCACACCAATCCCTCTCCTCCCTTCCTCCCTCGTCAAACAAAATCTCCCTCCCCTCTCCTCTCACACCAGCCCTACCCCTCCCTTCCTCAACCCTCATCCATCTTCTCTCTCTTCCTCTCTTCCCTCACTTCTCTCACATTTCATCCCCCTCAACTCCTCTCGCACGTGTCCACCTCCTTATCTTACCCTCCCTCCTACCCTCTTGTTCCCTCACTCTACCTACTTACCTACTTGTCTACTTACCCATCAACCAACCCATTTAACATCCTACCTACCCTTCCACCAACCCACGTACCTCCCTACCTACATATCCATCTAACTTCCTACCTACCTACTAATATACCTCCACACCTACCTACAGTCAATCTCCCCTCCTCTCACATATCATCCCCCCCCTCTCCTCCCTTCTCCCTCCCCTCCCTTTCTCTCCCCTCTCCTCCCTCCCTCCCTCCCTCCCCCCAGCCCGGCCCGAAATATCTGGCCGCAAAAAACAGAGTTGGATCACGGATGAGTTATGTCTGGTGGGTAAAATGTTAATGAAGACTAGGATGACATCTGCCTTCAACACACACACACACACACACACACACACACACACACACACACACACACACACACACACACATACAGAGAGAGAGAGAGAGAGAGAGAGAGAGAGAGTCGTCACATGGTCAGGGTAGCAGATATTAATTTGCCAGCGATATCCTACTGCTAATTGGATCCGATTATGCTATTATTATTATTATTATTATTATTATTATTAGATCCATCTCATCTCCGGTCTCCCTTTTCCCTCCCCTTGCACCTCACTCTATCATCATCATCATCATCACCACCACCACCACCACCATCATCATCACGCAGGACCTCTAGCAGGGAAAGGGTAACCAAAGGCTGCATCTAACTTCTAACACCTAACATAACACAGGACAGACTAAGTATTGGCCTGCTTCCGTCATATGAAAAAAAATAAATAAATAAAAAAATAGGCAAGGTGACAGGCCAACACTAAAATGGGGCAGGTGTGTGTGTGTGTGTGTGTGTGTGTGTGTGTGTGTGTGTGTGTGTGTGTGTGTGTGTGCGAAATTAATATACTGTACACAAACGTAATAATCTTCCAACACACTCACACACACGAGAGAGAGAGAGAGAGAGAGAGAGAGAGAGAGAGAGAGAGAGAGAGAGAGAGAGAGAGAGAGAGAGACTAAGAAACTAGAGGTGTGGGTGACAGGTGAGAAGGAGGAGGTGGGAAGTTTAGGGTTGGGCTAAAAGCTTTCACAAGGGACCAAACACGGCTGCTCGGCTTTCATAGGGGAGATGAAGGGTGTGGATAGGGCTGGAGAGGGCTTGGAGAGGGCTGGAAGGCGTGGAGAGGGCTTGGAGAGGGCTGGAAAGGCGTGGAGAGGAACTGAGAGGGCTGCAAATTCCTGGAGATGGGTTGGAAATGGCTTGAGAGGGCTAGAGAGGGCTTCGAGAGGGTTTGATGAGGCTGGACTGGGTTGGAGAGGGCTGCGGAGAAACTGAAGTAAGGTGGAGGAAAGGTGGGGAGGGGAAGAGACATGGAGAGGCGGTGAGGGGTGTGAAAGTGGCTGAAAGGGCTGGAGAGAGGACTGAAATATGGCTGGAAGAGGGCTGGAGTGGGGCTAAATGGGTTAAAATCTTGTACAGGGGAAGCTCACTGGCGTCTCAGATTTTATAGGGGAGAGGAGGGGCATGTAGTCGGAGAGAAAAGGTGTGGAAATCATGGAGGGAAGTTGAAGGTTTGAATGGGCTGAAGAGAGGGCCGGAGTGGGTGGAGAGGGCTTTAAAGGGGCGTTGAGAGGGCCAGCAAGGGACTGAGAGAAGTAGAGGAAACCTGAAGGAGACGTGCAGAGGAGGAGGAGAAAAGGCGTAAGGAGTGTGGAGAAGTTGAAGGCGGTTGCAATTGCCTTTGGAGGGATGGAAGGACGACAAGAGAAGTGCTGGAGAAGGGTTAAAGGAGCGTGGAGATGGCTGGAGAAGCTTGGAGAGGCGTTAATTGGGTTGGAGGGGTGGAGAGGGTTGGAAGGGTGGAGAGGACTGGAGGGGTGGAGGGATGTGGATAGGCCAGAAGGGATGCACCTCCCTCCTCCCCTTCCCCCAGGCAATAAAGGTGCGATGAGGCAGGTTAAATTATGCAGCTACAGGATCTCTCTCTCTCTCTCTCTCTCTCTCTCTCTCTCTCTCTCCTACCAAGGGTATTGTACTGAGCAGTTCTTTCACTCGCGCAAAACTTTATGCTGGCCCTCACGCAATGTTTTTTCTCGTGTGTGTGTGTGCGTGTGCGTGTGTGTGTGTGTGTGTGTGTGTGTGTGTGTGTGTGTGTGTGTGTGTGTGTGTGTGTGTGTTAATACCAGAGACGTGAATTGGCCAAGTTATGTCGCCACCATCATCAAAATCACCATCACCACCAACATCACCATCAACATCACCCCATCACCACAACCACATCATCATCATCATCATCATCATCATAACCAGCCATCTTCATCACCACCTCCACTATCACAGTCACCATCACCATCCGTTAATATCATCATCATCAAACACCATGACCTCTTAAAACCACTGTAATATCATCATCATCATCATCACCACCACTGCTACAACTACTACCACTACTGCTTCTACCACCACGACCACCAGCACCCTACCTACCTACCTACCGACCTACCTACTTACCTATCTACCTCCACGCAGACTTAGCCGTCCACCAGGCCTCACAGCTTTAAAGTTAGGCTAAGTGTGCCGCTTTCAAACTTGGAATTACAAACAAGATTACGATGGTACCATGACTGGGGTTAATGGCAGACAGAATCATGAACGAGTATGGTGGTGATGGTGGAGAGAAAATCCTGAATGTCGCTGTTATACAATGAGTGTCACTTTCCTTCACTTTTGTCTATTAAGTCTTCTTCATTTTTCAAAGCTAATTATTCACTTGTTATGGTTCTGTTCAGGGAAGCTTGTGTTGGTCTTGCTGTGGGTTCAGTACTGAGAAACATGGGAGGAATCAATTGTGTGTGTGTGTGTGTGTGTGTGTGTGTGTGTGTGTGTGTGTGTGTGTGTGTGTGTGAGAGAGAGAGAGAGAGAGAGAGAGAGAGAGAGAGAGGAGGGGGGAAGACTAGGAAAGAGCAATGAAAGGTTGATGATGATGATGAAGGATGTTGCTGCTGCTGCTGCTGATGATGATGATGATGATGATAATTTCCCTGCTGCACATTAGTAAGAATAATAATAGAAAAAACGTGACAAATAAAGAGGAATAATCTTCAATTCCATTCCATAACAAAAGCTAACTACAATACCGTCATTCGCCATCAATAAAACAATACAGCATCACCACTGGCATATCATTTGAATAATTATAACACGTCCAGAATGGTCCCATGTTTCTGTAAAACACTGAAATGTGAGTGTGGTGGTGGGAGGGGAGAGGGAGTGGTGGTGTGGTGGTGGGAGGGGAGAGGGAGTGGTGGTGTGGTGGTGGGAGGGGAGAGTGGTGGTGTGGTGGTGGGAGGGGAGAGGGAGTGGTGGTGTGGTGGTGATGATGAAATAAAAGAAAGAATGATAACCCAAAATTACTTTTTTCAAATATTCATTCGGATATCTTAACCCATGGACTCTAAATACCCAAGTTGTGGTTCGGTTCCGTCATATGAAAACCAATTGACATTCGGAGAAAATAAAAAGAAGTACGAAACATGCTTCTTAACCTCTTCATTGACGACCCTGGATTCTAAAACCTAAATTTTGAATGATCCAGTTTATTAGATGAAAACACGACAGTGTATAATTAAACAAGGGAATAAATAATTACCGTACATAAATAAAATAAATCTAGGTAAGAAGTTATAACCCCCTATATTCCCGAAAATGCTCACTCACGCATCTAAATCCCTCAAAATAATGCCTAACTGAGGAGAAACGCCAGGAAAGTCTGTAAATACGCCTTTCTCATGCAAAATACGACAATAAGGAAGGGAAGAAATGGCCCGTAGGGAAGTGAAGGCATCTGATTCCGTATTTATAAAGATTCTTTGACCTTAAGCTGTGTGTAGGAGTGGAAACACGAGTGGTTCACATATAGCGCTACTCTAACACCCTGCGCTTTCTCGTGTCTTGTAGTAACAGTAGTATAAGTAGCAGCAGTAACAGTAATAGTAGTAGTAGTAGTAGCAGTAGCAGTGTAGTAGTAGCAGTAGTAGTAGTGGCCCAAAGTTCATATGAAACGTGAACCCAGTAGACTGCAGGCTAAACTTGCTCTCCTCCTGCAGTCCACCATCTTCCTTTCAGCGTTAAAGGAGGGAGTTGAGGGGCGTATGTATAACTGGGTAGCTCCACCGTCCAGCTATATCAGTGCCACCACGTGAAGGCTTCCAAGACCTTTGATAACTATGGCTTTCGTTCCCTAGACTGAAGAAATCAAGTAAGGTTTTGAGAGCATGAAATTCGTGAGCTATGTCGGCAGGATGTCCCCCAGTGTGTTTTGTGGCTCCTTGGATGTCTTTACTGCTGATTAACGAGACGGGTGGGATGTCTGGCAGTGCAGGAGGAGGAGGAGGAGGAGGAGGAGGAGGAGGAGGAGCAGGAGGAGGAGGAGCAGGAGCTAGTGGTGTGTCCTTTTATAATGAAGAGGAAGCTAGGCAGATAAAAACAAGGTCTGCAGGAAATCAGCATAGTGTGGGATACCTGAGTGCACACACACACACACACACACACACACACACACACACACACACACACACACACATGTAGGGGTAGAGGTGTGATGGTATATGTGTGGGGGAGATGTTATGGGTGATATGGTGGAAATACAGTGCAGGTATGGTGGTGGAGAAGGTGTGGTGGAGGAATGGTGGAGATGGAGGTAGGGTGGAGGTGGAGGTGGAGTAGAGAAGGTGGAGGGGTAGCAACAAAAGATCCACTGCATGATTAGCAACGTGCATTCTGTCTCTGCACCCTCTCCCCACACAGTAATTACATCCCTATCAACCTTCCCTCCTACGAGATGGAGGTCGGGCAGAGACTGGTGGAGGTGAGGTGGAGGAGACTGGTGGAGATGGAGGTGTTCTGGAGACAATGTGGAAGAATGGAGAAGAGGTGGAGGAGAGACTGATGGGGGTACAGAAGACAGAGACGGTGTGGTGGAGGTAGAGTTGTGGCGTGTGGGGGTCGAGGAGAGTCGTGGTGTGGTGGTGGAGGATAACTGGAAGAAGACGTGGGGAAGAGGTGGAAACGTGGTGGAGGTAGTGTCATTAAAATGAGATACATATTACCACAACTCTCTCTCTCTCTCTCTGTAAATCTCAATCTATTTAACAATCTATCCGTTTACACCGGCTGTGTGTCATGTCTCCTACTGCTTCATTTCACACCAGTCTCTGTCGTACGGGTATGGGGTAGTCATAATTTTCAACACTTGCGTCTGGTGGTGTCGGATCATAATATATTAATCCCACAACACTCCTCAAGAGGTAAGGTGTCGTCTTCACCCCACCTGCTCTAGGCCTAAAAGCGGTGCCAAAAGGGAAGGTAAAAGAGACACTGACATATGCCCGTCCGCTGAGACATGGCATCTACCGGTATCTATCTGTCTATCTATCTATCTATTGCCAGGCTTCTTAATCCTGTAAAGGGTGGCCACAAACAAACTGACCTACGTTGCTCTGTTCTCTGCCATTTCGCCGCCCTCCCTCCAAAACAAACATCCCCCCTCTCTCATATATCCCTCCACCTCATCCCTCCATCCCGTCTTTGGTCTCTCCCTCCACCCTCCAACTCACAACCCAATTTTTCATACGTCAATGAGTATCGTGCCTTATCAACTTTTTATTGAGCTTAATACTGCTATTGCTAAACACACACACACACACACACACACCTTCCATCGTCACGGCCAGGAGAGAAATGTCAGTCAACTTTTGCTCAGAACTGTACATGTCAGATTTATTGTCATGTCTTTGGCACATATGGTGGTCATGCCTCACACGACACAGAAAGGGGGGAGGGGGAAGGAGGAGGGGGAGGACGGTGGGGGGGAGGAGAGTGGAGGGGATGGGGGAGGGGGAAGGCGGAGGGGGATTAGGGGTGAGGTAGGCTTGGAGGGAGGAGAGGGGCGCTTCGTTTTTCAGACACCCTCCCTCCCGCCTGGCGCCATCACAAAGCGTGTTATAATATACATCGACTATAGTTCTTTCACTTTCGCTTGGTGCAGAGGTTTGTCCTTTTTCAGCTTATTTCATGTATCTCAATGGTAGAATAAGACAGAACTATGACTACATCCATTCCACAACACTTCTTCATGACTAGCATATTCTAGCTCTCATCTCTTGCAACACCTCAGTAATCAAAATCGAGGGATGGCAGTTGTAGCCCAAGTTAAAGGAAAAGGAGTATAATATAATGCTTAGGGAATGTAGTGCTTAGGTAATGGTGGGGTTGGGCGGGGCAGGGTGAGGGTAATGGTGGGGTTGGGCGGGGTGGAGTGATTGTAATGCTGGGGTTGGTGGAAGTAGCATGGGGTACAACTGAACCTGCATCATGACGAGCTTTGGACAGAACAAATCGGCACGACACAGACGTTACGAAATCCGCACCAAAAATGTTATATTAAGAGCCACTAAAATAATCCAACCTATGTGCACACCTGTGGAGTATCGGCGAGAAACGCAGGTAAAATGGCGGCCATAAATTTCAGACCACCACAGCATTCTTGGAAGTGCAAAGTGCAGAGGAGGGGGGGAGTGGAGCCAATACACCCACACGCACACACACACACACACACACACACACACACACACACACACACACACACACACGTTTCTCTCCCTCTCTCTCTCAATGAAAGTGAGAGGGAGGAGGGAGTCTATAAGGAAGCCAATACCCACCTACACACACATTCTCTCACTTTCTCTTTCTCTATGTCACACACACACACACACACACACACACACACACACACACACACACACACACTTTGGCTATCGACTTCTGCCATTGGGGTCAGGATCATTAACCCTTTGTGTACGAGGGAGCTCATCATCATCATCATCATCATCATCATCATTATCATCACCACCACCATTATCACCATCAAGCATCACACAGACCTCTTTTTTTCCCCACTCTCATACACTCTCATAGTCACTCTCTTCCCCTTTCCCAATCCAATTCCCCCTCCCTCACTCTCATACACTCTCCCAGTCAGTCTCTCCCTCTCCCACTCCCATTCAACTTCCACTCCACTGAACCCCAGTTACATGGCTGCAAAAAATCCGAACTGTGGTAGGACTCGGCATTTGTTTTGTTCCTAGACGGTTAGGTTAGGTGGGGTTAGGTTGGGTTGGGTGAGGTTGGAATGCCAGGGTTGATTTGGGTTAGGTTAAACGTTGTTATGGACACACACACACACACACACACACACACACACACACACACACACACACACACACACACACACACACACTCTCTCTCTCTCTCTCTTTCCAATCTAAAGCCCTGAATCAGCACGCCTCAAAAAGCAATTCATCGATACGGCACATTCACAAACGCTCTCACAGTCAGTTCTGTCTCGTAACAGATTCTGATTTGCAGGAAGAACAGGAATCTATCTATCTATCTATCCATCTATCTATCTATCTGTCTGTCTATCTATCTATCTATCTGTATGTTTGTCTCTATCTACCTACCTACCGTCATATCTATATCAAATCTATCTGTCTGTCCATCTGTTTAAACTATCTAATACACTGTCTATCAATGTATCTATCTGTGCTCCAGCCTGGGATCGAACTAGCGCCATTTCAAACAACAGACGACCTCCCTAGATTTATATTTCGTTTCTCTCTCTCTCTCTTGGGTGACAAAAGGAGTATGGTGTTTCTCCCCATATCCCTTTTTCTACGTAAAAAATTATATCTAGGTTGAGAGAGAGAGAGAGAGAGAGAGAGAGGTTAATCCAGGCGTCTAGCCCTCCACACTTAATTAACTCCGACTTCTTTATGCAACAATCACTCCCACTAACTCTCTCTCTCTCTCTCTTAAAAGTCTACAGCATGCACAGGAGCGAGACAATGCACATCCTTTTCCAGGAACAGTGGCTCACAATTGACTTTGTTGTTGCTCCTTAACTCCGATTTCTCTGGCCAAGCAGACCCATCGACCACAGGTAAGCAACTACTTCCGAGGTGCCATCCTCCATGTACAGTACTATGCATGCACCATACAGGGATCCGTCGCCCCCTTGTGGTACACAGCGCCTCACCAAGGTCAGATCAGGGGTTTTTCCACGTCCAGGTGCAGGGGGAAGTATGAGGTTCGGCACCCGGGTGGACGCCGCTGCTGCTCCACCCAGGGTGCACAGCGCCACCACGTGTAGGCTCCTCGTCAGCTGCATTTCCTACATCCCTCGAACACTGACTGCATGACAGTGCCTCGAGTGAAAATGCGGCAGAGTGAACCCAGAGTGAACCCAGAGTGAACCCAGAGTGAAAACCAATACTCAAGGGTGAACCCAGAGTGAAATTCAACACCAAGAGTGAACCCAGAGTGAAATTCAACACCAAGAGTGAACCCAGAGTGAAATTCAACACCAAGAGTGAACCCAGAGTGAAATTCAACACCAAGAGTGAACCCAGAGTGAAATTCAACACCAAGATTGAACCCAGAGTGAAATTCAACACCAAAAGTGAACCCAGAGTGAAATTCAACACCAAGAGTGACCCCAGAGTGAAAATCCAGATGTTCTGCCACGTCTTCCATTGCCTACCGTCCTGCCGCTATTGGCTGGCTATCCGTCTGCCATTCTCACGCTATTGGGGTCATTAGGACCCTTCGCGTGGTGGCACTGCAGCTGTTACGGCCTGCCGCTGTTATCTGTGACGAGGTGCAAAGTGCTGTGTGACGGATGGTGATGACGGAGGGGTGAGAGGGGGGGTGGAGGGAAGGAGAGAATGGGGGGAGAAGTGGAGGGTTGGGAGGGGGGTGGAGAAGAGGAGAGAGCAGGGGGTGAAGTGGAGGGGTGGAAAGAGTCGGGGGAGTTGTCGAGGGGAGGGAAGGAATAGGCAGGATGGGGAGGAAGGGTGGTGAGGCTGAGTGACGGAAAGGGCGAGGGGGAGAGGGAAGGAACTGGCAGGAGGGAGGGGAAGGGAGGGTGGGAGATGAGGGGAGGGAACGAAGGTGGGGAAAGGAGTGGAGGGACTGACATATGGAGAGGAGTGGAAGAGGCAGGAGGGGAGGGGTGTGGGTGTGGAAAAGTGGAGACAAGAGGGAAGAGAAAGGAAAGGAGAGAGAGAGAGAGAGAGAGAGAGAGAGAGAGAGAGAGAGAGAGAGAGAGAGAGAGAGAGAGAGAGAGAGAGAGAGAGAGAGAGAGAGAGAGAGAGAGAGAGAGAGAGAGAGAGAGAGAGAGAGAGAGAGAGAACCCGCATCCAAGGGTGTGTATTAGAGTGTGTGGAAATCTGAATCAATTACGAAAAAGAACATAAGAAAAGAGAATATCAACAAAAGGCTGATTTTACTTACAGATGCGGTATATGTACGGCACAATATATATATTTCCTCTCTTCCATCTTCCTTTTCACTAACTGTACGAGATTATTTGATTTAGCTTGGTATAGCCACGTAGGTACTTTAGGAATTGATGTGTGTAACTCCTCTGGTTCGAAAATTCTATCTTCAGCCGAATAAAATATATATATATATATATATATATATATATAAAAGGACTATGCTATACTCCTTTCACCTTAACTTGGTTCAGATTTTCGTACTTCTGTATCTTCTATTTCATGTAGTTCAGTGGCGAAAAAAGATGATACTGCAGCCCTTTCCACATCACTTCTTCGTGACTAGCATTATATTATAAAGTTAATCTGTTGTTCCAGCCTGGCCCGCATTTTCGTCGTCGTGTATATAATTGCCCGCAGTACAGTAAAATAACTTGCTCTAAGCCAACCAAACCTACGCTGACCTGATCTAAATCAACCCAACCTAACCCAAACCGTCCTCTTATCCACCTGCATGACATGACCTAACACAGTTCCCTCCTCATCGAACCCATCTGACCTGCCTTGCCCTGCCCTGACCTCCAGCCGAGTGATGGATGGTGGGTGGAAGAGGACTGCGTGTGGTGGATCGAAGACTGCTTAAAAAGGATCTCAAGTTTTTTTTTTTTTAACAAGTCTCCACCACAATTAACCATCACATAAGAGCGTTTTGCGTTTAGAATTTTACTCTGGTTCCTTTACACATAAAACTGCCATCTCTCCATCCTCAGTGCTGAATTATATGAAGAGATTATCACGAGAATATGATGCTAGTCACGAAGAAGTGCTATGGAGAGGATGCAGGGCAGTAGCCAGATCTTATCATACAATTAAGCAACGGCAAAAACATCTCCGCCAAGATAAACTGAATACACTATAGGTAAAAAATGTTAATGTCATCTACCCCTCTTGAATGCTGAGCTGTAGCATGAGATTAACGCTAGAATATGGTACTAGTCACGAAGAAGTGCTGTGGGAAAGATGTAGATCTAATGTCTTACTCTGCCACTGAGTTACGAGAGAAAGAGAGAGAGAGAGAGAGAGAGAGAGAGAGAGAGAGAGAGAGAGAGAGAGAGAGAGAGAGAGAGAGAATTAAATACAAAAACCGTCCACAACTTTCAGGAATCTTTATAACTCTTGCTCCAGGTCACAGATGAGGGTGGCCGTGGCGGTAGGGAAAATAATATAACATAAAATTTGAGTTGCCTACATCACGCACCTTATATAAAATGCTGGGGAGTTTCTTCAGTTATTTTTATACCTTGAGATCATGAAAAGCCAGTCTATGTATCTATCTATCTATCTATCATCATGACCTTTTTCCCGTATACAGATGGGGTGAAGTTAGGATCCACCAATGAGAAATGAGAAAGCACGAAACGTAGAATACGCAACTACAAAATATTTAAAGTAATGAAAATAAATAAATCTTCAACTCACTAACGCCCATCAAAAGTCTAGCAGGACGATATTCACAGCCTATCAAAAATTCATTCATGTGAGTTGATCCAGGTTGCCGGAGACTTAACACTGGCTCGACGTCACTCCTCGATAAACTGGTCTACTTGAAATTCCCCCTGGCGAGAGAATCAGCCTACTATCACTGCCTACTATTTCACCGCCTGCGCCTTGTATCTGTTTTATCCTCTGTCTTGTATCTGTCTTACCATACCACTGTCTATCACCACCATCTTCTGCGTCACCATCTGTGCTTGCTGTCCCACCATACCACTGTCTACCACAACCATCTTTTGTGTCACCGTTTGTGCTCTATATCTGTCCTACCATACCACTGCCTATTATAACCTCCTGTATTTCACCCTCTTTAACCTACAACTTTTATCACCTACCACTATTCCGGGTCACTCTCTACAGCTCCCTATGTATAAGTTCCTCCTGGACCCCTAGCAACCAAGGAACTCTACTTGTAGGTACAGAGGCAGTCAATATGTGGTTTATATTTCATGTACACTGCATCACGCCGGCGAGGCCATACGCTCAAGCCCCACCCAGACCGACAAAGGTGGGTCAGCAGCGAGGGTGAGTGGGTGGGTGGGTGGGGTGGGTGGGTGGAGAAACAGGTCCATGAGATTAGGTCCATGGGAAAATGTGAGCCTGGTCGACTGCACGGTGAAGTTGTCCATTCCTGCAGTCCACCATTCTCCTTTCGGGGGATAGGAAGGGAACTGAGGGACGTTTTTGTATCCGGGCAGCGGAGCCACCCATTCATACCGATGCCAACACGTGAAGGCGTCTCTCACCAGCACCAGTCTTCATTAACCCCTCCAATATCATGACGTCTCAGCTGAAGAAAGTCGTCTGGTAGTAGCAAGAATGAAGGATCCAATGGCTTAATGGTGAGAGTTAACTCAGGCTTCTATGGCTCACTCTCAGCTGAATAAAATCGTCTGGCGTTAGCTGGGACAGAAGACCAAAGTTCTCCCGACCATGAGAGGGTTAAAGTGGCACATCCAAAAATAATCAGGTGGGGAATACTAACCTGTGACATGGAAAAATAAAATGGTGGGGATATTAAGACTCAGGTGTCTATACTCGCAACTAATCACCTGAGTGGCGTACGCTGGAAATAAATAGGGAACAGACGCCACGAAGCCTCAACCAGCGACGAGGTTACGGTCCCAGGTTTGCGATGCTCGGAGCGCGTGAGGATCAAAGGCTAGGCACAATGGCCGCGTTGTTATGATCCGATCAAACACCCCGCGCCTCGCTGTCTGTCAACAAGATTCCCCAATCAATTTTACACTCATCGCAGCGCCGGGATCAAAGACGGGGGAGGGAGGCTTTGATATGTTGGGTGATTGTGGTGGGGTGTGGGTGTAGAGGTGGGAGAGGGTGTGGGTGTGGGTGGGTGTGGGTGCAGGTATGGGTGTGAGGTTATGACTGTGAGAGTGGGTGGGTAAGGGTGTGGGTGTTGGTGTGGGTGTGGGGTGCAGTTGTTCATATGGGTGTTGAGGGTGTAGGTGGATATGTAGGCATGTTTACAAGGGGTATGGGTGTGGGTGTGGGGTTAGGTGTGGGTGTGGATGAGTATAGGTGTGGGTATGGGTGTGGGTGTGAGTGTGGCTTTGAGCTTGCGCTTTAGGACTGAGGGAGTTGGGAGTGAGTGTAGGTGTGGGTGTGGGTATCGGTGTGGGTGTCTGGTGTGGAGAGATCCTGATATGTAGGGCGGTTGTAACGAGGTGTGGGTGTGGGTGGTGGTAGAGTGGGTGTAAGTAAGGGTGTGGCTGTGGGTGGTGATAAAGTGAATGTGGGTGCAAGCGAAGGTGTTGGTGGTGGTTGGGTGAGGGTGGGTGTAAGGGTTGGGTGTGGGTGTGGGTGTAGCTGGGTGTACGAGTTGGTAGGTTAGTGTGTGAACAGGGTAATATTTTCACTGGATTAAGATCGCTTTCCATTACCTGTGCCCTAATATGCATGTAACCCCTTAATAACATCTCGCTGCTCACACACACACACACACACACACACACACACACACACACACACACACACACCATAAGTCAGACCCCTGGAATAACACGCCATATGTCTACTTCTCACTGATTATTGATTTAGCCATTAGAGAGGATCCTAACAAGAATCTCCTTGGTTACTAGTGCACCCCTTCATCCCGATACCCCATTTTAAAGTAATTTTTTGCTGTTACCTCTGGATGTGGTGGTATTTATCAGTGTTTATCAGAGTTATGTATAGTTCAAAGGGAAGAAATTATACCCAATGACGACTGCCTGAAGAGGGTCCACGTAGGGCAAGAAATGTTGTAGTTTATATATAAAAAAAGAGAGAGAGAGAAAAGAAGAACATTTCAACATAAGTATAATTTTTCAAAACCATTACATTCTCTCTCTCTCTCTCTCTCTCTCTCTCTCTCTCTCACGTTTTTTCAAAATCGGGGTACTCTTTAACCAACTTGATGAGCTAAACTTTTTAACTCTGCTATTTTTTTTTAGGGAATTACTGAAACTTGAAGCAGTGTTTTCTGTGTGTGTGTGTGTGTGTGTGTGTGTGTGTGTGTGTGTGTGTGTGTGTGTGTGTGTGTGTGTGTTGTTGTGATATTATCCAGGTGCTGTCATGTTTGAGAGATAGTGCAGCCCAGTGCTTGTCTGTCTGTCTGTCTGTCACACACACACACACACACACACACACACACACACACACACACACACACACAGTATTTCATTTTGTTATATACGTATAAGCAATTTTGTTGAATATTTTGTGTGCGTGACTTTGAATACTATCGTGTGTGTGTGTGTGTGTGTGTGTGTGTGTGTGTGTGTGTGTGTGTTTGGTCTGTATGTATGGTATGTAGGTTTATGTGTAAGTTTATGTGTGTGTACGTGTTCGCCAGGCCTATATGTATCCTATGTAGGTTTATGTCTCTCTCTCTCTCTCTCTCTCTCTCTCTCTCTCTCTTTCTGTGTGTGTGTGTGTGTGTGTGTGTGTGTGTGTGTGTGTGTGTGTGTGTGTGTGTGTGTGTGTGTGTGTTGATCGAGTGGTGTGTGTGTGTAGGAAGGGCGTGGTTGTGTTAGGAACGTAATGACACCGGCACGAGAGTGATGGTGGGAGTGGTGGTGGTGGAGATGTGGATGGTGGTGGTGGTGGATGGGTGTAATGGTGGTGGAGATGGTGGTGTGGTGGAGGTGGCGGTGCTGGTGGTGGGGGTATGGTGGAGTGTATGATGGCTTTGTGTGGAGGAGAGGGCAATGGTGACAGATATGGGAGAAGGTGTGGGTGCTGTGTGGTGAATGTGGCGGTGAGGATAGTGTAAAAGTGTGGTGCTGGTAAGTGTAATGTGTGGGTGTGATGGTTGGGGTATGTGGTCAGTTGTGGTATGGGTGTGGTGTGGGTGTGGTCAGTGGTGGTATGGTTGTGGTGGGTAGCATGGGTGTGGTATGAGTTGGTATGGGTGTGGTGTGTGTGCTGGGTGTGGTATGGACTGGTGTGGGTGTGGTGGGTGTGCTGGGTGTGGTATGGATTGGTATGGGTGTGGTGGGTGTGGTATAGGTGTGGTCAATGGTGGTATGGGTGTGGTATAGGTGTGGTCAATGGTGGTATGGGTGTGGTGGGTGTGGTATGGGTGTGGTCAATGGTGGTATGGGTGTGGTGGGTGGTATGGGTGTGGTATAGGTGTGGTATGGGTGTGGTCAGTGGTGTATGGGTGTGGTGTTGAGGTATATTCCGTGTTCATCCCTTGTTTGCTGCCATCGCTTAGTATAATTATGTCAGGCAATACTCAAATATACTACAGGAAATTAGCTAACAGAACAGGAGATGTGTGTGTGTGTGTGTGTGTGTGTGTGTGTGTGTGTGTGTGTGTGTGTGTGTGTGTTCAAAATCAGATTCCAAGACAGCCATCATCATCTCTCAATGTTACTCTCATTAAACACACTAGCAGAGGTCGGGGCGTGTGTATCTGATAAGAAAAAAGTCACATGAGGGTGCTTTACGGTACCATGTTGTTCAATCTTCACAATCATGGTCAAAACTATGTTCAATATGCGTTCAAAATCAAGCTATCACGAGTCAGTCACGTTCAAATCACGTTCAAAAGCAAAAGCAAACTGGCCGCAGGGGAGTGAAATGGCGGGGGACAGGGCGACTTGGAGGCGATTTGTTTGTGGCCACCCCAAACGGGACTGAGGCGTCTGGCAATAGATAGATAGATAGAAGTTCAAAATTCAGACTCATATAAGCCGATCATGATGAAAATTACGGTAAAAAAAATCAAACCCAGACAGGCAATCGTGTTCCAAATGTTCGAATTGCGTTCAAAATCAAACTCATTCTGCTCCATCTTCGTCTCATAAGGATAAATAAATCGCTCATGACGTTTGGGAAAGAGGGCGTCGTATATTTGCATGGGCCTTGTAAGTAAACACAGGCGTCACGGGGGTTATATATAAATGTGTGTGTGTGTGTGTGTGTGTGTGTGTGTGTGTGTGTGTGTGTGAAGGCAAGAGTTATGGTATTGGCATCTTTGTGTGTGTGGTAAGGTGTGGGTATGTATGTGTGTGTCTCTACACACATAAAAACGAATACACATATATAGACATACTTTCTGTCCATGCCCCCCCCCTCTCTTTCTCTCTCTCTCTCTTCTTCTAAGTACACACACACACACACACACACACACACACACACACACACACACACACACACACACACACACACACACATTTTTCAGCTTCTACGATCAGTGTCAATCAACTCAATTCAAGGCAGGACCATGCACAAACGATCTCGTGCATATGTATCTGTGTAATTCTCTAGGCTCGTATTTTCGTCTGTTAAAAAACCTCCGTAGCGCCTCTTCCTTAGCGATTCGTTTTCCTTATTACTGTGTACTATACTTCTGTGTGTCATGTAAATCATTCCAGTACCACCATACACAGCATAACATATGAAACCGCAGTATCCCAAAATAAATTGCTTAGGAAAAGGTGTTTGGGAGCTCTGCCTACGTGAATACGGGCCAAGGGCTGCTATTCCCCTACACATAAAGGATCAAGCATAAAGCCTGTAAAAAAAGAAAGAAAAAAAAAAAGCTTCCCACCTGCCAAAAGAGACGGGGCGGCGGCAGAACTCGCTAAAAAACCGCGTCATGATTAACGAGACAGGCTAAAAGAGACGAAGGCCCCGCTCCTGTGCCGCTATGATTAATGGGAAGGAGAGCCGGTGTTGGATGGCACTCCTCCTGTGTCGTGTGGCACTAACACCGTAGGCTACGTGGCAATTTCAGGCCTATAGCATTACCTATACAATACCATGTGGCACTAGCACTGTATGTGGCACTAACACCGTATGTGGCACTAACACTGTATGTGGCACTAACACTGTATGTGGCACTAGCACTGTATGTGGCACTAGCACTGTATGTGGCACTAACACCGTATGTGGCACTAACACTTCAGGCCTACGGCATTTACCTACACAATATCAAGCCTTGGAACTCCCGACACTGCAGATTATATGGGTTAAGGGAACGCTTTTATGGGTGTGTGGGCTTAGCTAGGCAATGAGGATGGACAGATGGCAATTTTACGCCTAGTTAAAGTGAACAGAGTACAGTGATAATGCAGTGTGTAACTATAAAACTTATAAAAATATACAGTGTTCAGACATTGATGAGTCAGTGTCCTTTCGTCGCTCTGACAGTTCTCCGTCACACTGTGTCATCATCGTAATGTCATGACACGCCTGTAACTCTCTCTCTCTCTCTCTCTCTCTCTCTCTCTCAGACCACGCGGACGTGAATAAAATCTCCATAACAGCAAAAATAACATGAAAAAATAATCGAATTTTAGAGTTAAGAAATTCTCGATACGATATACACTACGTGCCACAGGTGAGTGAGACTGGAGAGAGGAGGTGGCGGGCAGGAGGGAGACGGATTAAGACTGAGTGAGAGATGGATTAAACGGAAGAGCCTACCCCTGTGTTTGAACCACTTCCTGAGAACTACACTGTCTGGTCTGATCCCCCTTCCTTCGCCCCTGTCACCACCACTAACAACAACAGCCACCATTATCCCCACTACCACCACCATCATCACAAGCACCACTAACAACAACAGTCACCACTATCACCACTACCACCACCATCATCACAACCACCATTAACAGCAACAGTCACCACTATCACCACTACCACCACCATCATCACAACCACCATAGTTACCCTCTTTAATCCTCCCTCTTTCCCTCCCCTACTTCACCCCCTTTCCTTCCTTTCCTCCTTTCTCCCACTTACTCCACCCTTCTTCCTTTCCTTGCCCTCCTCCTTCTACTCCCTCTGTTTCCTTTCCTTCTCAGCTTCACCCCTTCCTCCTCTCCTCCCTATCATTTCCTCATCCCACCCTCTCTGCTTCCTCTTTCTCCCTCCTCCCTTCCTCCACAACTTCCCCCTCCTCCTAACAAACGACTTACATTCAGAAGCCTCAAGGAAGACACACACCAGAATCTTTTATTTCTTTTCACACACACAATAAACACATTCAGCCCAAGCGAGCACAACGATCCCTGAAAGTCTGGGAAAAATCACCTAAATATTTCGTCTGAGTTTGCCGCAAGCAGAAAGGAGTGGAGTGATACATGAGAGAGAAGTGTGTGAGTTGCAGGGAGGACAGACAACCAGCAGAGGACAGGGCGACGTCGAGGCGAACTGTTTGTGGCCACACCTTACGGGATTAAGATGTCTGGCAATAGATAGACAGATACGAGTAGATAGATAGGCAGACAGATAGATGGACAGAGAGATAGATGGTCAAACAGGCAGGGAGAGACAGATAGACAGACAGAATGGAGACAGAAAGCTCTCCTACGGCCTATGACATCCACAGGGAAATGTAAACACGAATATCCCGACTGGTTCTGGACTGCCCTTTGCATCCATCGGACCAACACTGACGTAATACTGAAGGGAATAAGAAAGGAAAAACAAACGAACCAACCTTATCACTGAAGCCACATATCCTTCAGGTCTAACCATAACATCCTTCAGACCTGACCTTGGCATCCTTCAGACTTACCTTGGCGTCCTTCAGACTTACCTTGGCATCCTTCAGACTTACCTTGGCATCCTTCAGACTTACCTTGGCATCCATCAGACCTAGTCATAACAGTTTTTTCTTTTCGTAATATTCTAACTTGCAAACACTGTTGAACGATTCTAAAACTTAAAAAAACTACAGAAGACGAAATGGATGTTAAAATATAATAAAATGATGCTTAGGTTTGTCTTCCAGTAATGTCAATAACATCGAAATCACACACTCACAAATAACAAGAAAAATAAACAAGACAAAAAGGAAAACGAATGATTTCCTCTGAAACAGAGGCCGTTATCTACAGTAATCCTCAGGTCAACGTTCACCAACCACACTTTTCACTCACCTCAAGCCGTGGCATCGAAGCTTGTTTCTCTCGCAGCTCCCTGAAGATCTGATCGAGGAGTCTTCTTTTCAAGGCCTTCCTGTTAAAAAAAAAAAAAAGGCACATTTTAAAATCCATATATATTTTTTAACCCTTTCAGGATGACATATATTACTTTTCTAATATTACTTCTAGAGACCAAAATATCGAATTCTCCGTAACACCATACTCTGTTCGATTTAAACAGGCGTCATGTTGTCATTTCTCCACTGTGCAATGCAATAACAAGAGATTAACACTAGAAAATGATGCTAGTCACGAAGAGGTGCTATGGAATGGGTGTAGTGTTGCAGCACTGTCTTTTTCTGCCACAGAGCTAAGGGAAATCAGCTGCAAGAGGATGAAAATCTCGTCCTAGTTAAAATGAATGAATTATATGCTCACACACACACACACACACACACACACACACTCACACACACACACACACACACACACAATCATATCCATCCACCTGCTTGGCCTACCACGCCTCCTCCCACCTTTACAATCAATACACCCCTTTCTCCAGCCAGTCTCCACCCATTCCCTCCATCTCACCATACCACATAAGCACATTCTATCCCGTTTTCTTGCTGGATAAGGACGCGCCCTAGCACCTCTTCCGTAGCGATTTATTTTCCAAACTACCCATTAACATCCTCGTTCTTGCTTCGAATATACTTTCAATGTCGACGTGGGCTGCATGAATACCACACAAGTATATAGTAACGGAGCAGAATCAGAAATAAACCGGTAAGGAAGAGGTGTAAGTGTGTTATATAAGTTCCACAAATAACACACGAGTAATGTAACGGAGCAGAATCAAAACTAAACCGGTAAGGAAGAGGTGTTAGTAAGATCCCTAACCGTCCTCTCTTCATCCCATCTCACAAAATATATCAATAAATCCAAACTCCACTACAGCAGAACCACAAATGCCTATCCATACACACAAACTAATTTATTAATGTACTGGTGAAGCCACACAAAGGTTAACACATTTTACATGGCGATTTATCAGACATTTGTGGACCGATTTTTCAACGTAATTTCTGTGTTAATATTCTTTACTTCCATGTTCCGTGTCGTACTGTCACCTTATGTTGTTAGTTTATACTATGCAGTGTTATTGTTAGGTTACGGTATGCTGTTCTATGTTATGCTATGTTATATTTGATGAGGTGAGGTCAGAGCAGGTTAAAGTTATACCAGGGCAGGGAAGGGTTGAGTAAGCAGAGTGTGGCGGGGAAGGGTGAGATAGGGAGGGATGAGGAAGAGTGAGGTAGGGCAGGGTGAGACAGGAAGGGATGAGGTAGGGCAGGGTGAGGCAGGGCATAGGTAAGAGAATGTAGGGGAGGGCAGGGCAGGCTGAGGTAGGACAAGAGGAGACAGGCTACGGTGAGGAAGGGCAGGGTGAAAGAGTCTAGGGTTAGGCAGGACAGAGGTGAAGGAGTCTAGGGTGAGGTAGGGTGAGGCAGGGCGGGGCGGCACTGAATTAAGAAGTAGGCGGCACTATGGTTGTGAATGGTCTTAGAGGGAAAAGCTTTTAGAGACATGAAAAGAATTCCCCAAAGAAAAGCAAGTTATTCAGGGTTTTCATAGACGCTGGACGACATTATGAGGCGCAATTCTGTGAAAGGAAGGAGAGGAGAGGAGAGGAAGGAAGACAGGAGAGACGGAGAGGCAGGTGGAGAGGCGGAGAGGAAGGTGGAGAGATAGAGAGGAAGGTGGAGAGACGGAGAGGAAGGTGGAGAGATAGAGAGACGGAGAGGAAGGAAGAGGTGGAAAGGCAGAGACAGAGGAAGTAAAGCAAGGCTGAGACAGGTAGAGACGGAGTGGAAGGTGGAGAGATAGAGACGGAGAGGAAGGGGAGGAGATAGGGAGAGAGACGGAGAGGGAGGAAGAAGTGGAGAGACAGAGGGTGAGACGGAGAGGAAGGAAGAGGTGGAGAGACAGGAGAGAGACGGAGAGGAAGGTGTGAGATAATATGAGATAACTAAGTGGAGAGGAATGTGGTGAGATTGTGGGAGAGACGGAGAGGAAGGCAGAAAGCAAGGAAGGGAGGGGAGAAACGGAAAGGAAAGTGGAGAGATAACGAAGAGACGGAGAAGAGAAGGAGAGAGAGACTGTGAGACTGAGAGGAAGAAAGGGGACAAGAGGAGACAGCGTGAGAGACGGAGAGGAAGATGGAGAGAAATAGTGAGCGATGGAAAGGAAGATATAAAGAGGGTAGGCTGCCATCTCCGGGTCAGCTCTGGTCGCCACCCTATTACCCTTGTTAATTGCAGGAAAATGACCAATCTGGCTGCTGGGAATGTTATTGGCAGGGTGTGTGTGTGTGTGTGTGTGTGTGTGTGTGTGTGTGTGTGTGTGTGTGTGTGTGTGTGTGTGTGTGTGTTTGTGTGTGTGTGTGTGTTTGTGTGTGTGTGTGTGTGTGTGTATACAGTTTCTAGTTTAAAGGTGTTATGTATATCTAGTATAGTGTCTATTAAGCTTTACTGTGCTGCTATATTTATTAATTATGCAGGAAGGCAGAAGAGCATGACTTACATAAACAACATCACAATATGTGTAGCAAAAGCAATACCAACAACAGTAATAATAAGTGTAATGATCATATTAACAAGGATGATGATGATATAATGATGATGATATTGAATGATGATGATGACGATGTAATTACGACTCCTATATTTCAAAAATTAATAATGCAACCAAGCTGGCATTAAGAGGCAGGAAAACAGAACGCAGAAATGTTATATGTGACGCAGACAGGAGGAAAAGGAGAGAGAGAGAGCAGACAAGGTAAGATAATACTACAGTTGCAGCCTCCCTCCACATCATTATCTCTCTCTCCCCCTCCCCCCCCTCTCTCTCTCTCACTCTCTCTCCTTAGCGATTTATTTTTAGATACGGCTGGTTAGCACAATTTTGTACGCAATTAATAAAGGGTATGGTTATATTACACTGATCTGAAAAACACAAAAGAGGACACCGTGGTGTAGTATGGATAAATCGCTGAGGAAGAGGCGTTAGGGAGCTTTCTTAACCGACGAGAATCTTCCTTGGAACGCCAGTCACGATGTCTTGTAAGAATGGTGGCCTAGCAATATATATATATATATATATATATATATATATATATATATATATATATATATATATATATATATATATATATATATATATTTTTTTTCATTTTTTTTTATGCCTGCCCAAAAATTACCTCTCCCCCCCTCTCTCCCTTATATTCCCTCTCCCCCCCTCTCCCTTATACAGTAAATTATTTGTAGGAGGGAGTTTGAGAAGAAGGTGGGGGTAGTTTAGTAGGTAACACACTACGCTCACAGCTAAGTTCATCATGTACCCTCACTTCACCTTCCCTCCTCTCACCACAACACACCTAGCCTTACCACACCTCGCTTCCCTTTCCTTTCTCTTCCCTTCCCTTCCCTTCCCTTCTTTTTCCTTCCCTTCCCTCCCCTCCTCAACAATAAAGGCAGGGTACAGCGTCATTACAAACATACCCCATTTATGTATTTTCCCCGATCTAGTTTCACTTTGTTTTCCTCCTGTAATCTCTCAGGAAATTACACCGCCCTCCCTCTCCCCCTCCCCATCCCCTCCCCTACCCCCACAGCCCAAGTACGCCTCTCTCCCCTCCTCCTACACCCACCACACACCCCCTTCTCATTCAGTATTACAAAGGAGTACCAAGACAGTGACTATGATATCTAATTCTCTGAGTAAAGGACAAGGAAGGCAAAGTAAGATGACTCCCCCCACCCATCACAGCCCCCTCTAGTCTCCCAGATAATTACACAGCTCTTCCCCCCTCCCCCCTCCCCCTCCCCCTGTTCCTACTCTGCCTTCCCCCCTCCTCTTCCTATATTTCTTTCACCTTACTCAAATTTCCTTTCTGCAGCACGTCTTCGTGACTAGCATCATCGTCCCCTTCCTCCTGTTCATTTTTCCTTGCCCTCTCTCCCTGTTTCTCGTATCACCTCTCTCTCTCTCTCTCTCTCTCTCTCTCTCTCTCTCTCGGTAATCATGTCCCTCACCTCCATAAGCAATTTTCTTCCCTTGTGCTATGACCTCCCTTCTACTCTCTCTCTCTCTCTCTCTCTCTCTCTCTTCAAAGCCCCCGTTTCTCTTCTCTTCTACCACTTCCATCTCCCTCCTTCCCCATCCTCAACGCTCCTCTCTTTCCCTTCCCATCAACCCTTCCTTCATTACCATCTCTCGTTCATCCACACCTCCATCTCTCTTCCTTCTACTCCCTCCCTCCCTCCTTCCCCCCCGTCACCCTGGTCCCCTTGTTTTGCTCAGGTGTTTTTAATTAGCTCTTCTGGTTCCGTGCACACACCTGAGAAACACCACACCGAAACACAACACCACAACACTACACTACAACACCAAACCACACCACACCACACCACACCACACCACACCAAACCACATCACACCACACCACACCACACCACACCACACCACACCATATCACAACACACCACGACACAACATCACAACACCACACCTTCTTCTCTTACTGTCATTCTGAATTTTCCTTCTCTTGGATTAACATTTTTTACTTGTGGATAAATACTTCAGCTAATGCACATCCCATCCCTTTTGATTTACCTTTCTTCACTGTTTTTTTTTTCACTGCAGGACACATAATCAAGGCATTACATATACCTCCACACCTTCTCCTCTTCCCCTGTCATTCCAAACTTTCTTTTTCTTATTCATCTTTTTTTCATTACTGGATACTCCATACCTTCTTCTCTTTCCCTGTCACCGCATTCCCCTTATTTCTATTGAGCTATATTTTTTTCACTGCTGGATAGATGCTTAAGGTAATGCACACCCCTCCACATCTCTTTAACTTACCCTTGTTAACTGTTTTCACTGCACGACAAAGAATTACTACACTGCCAGCGCCTTCACACTTCCCTTCCTCTCTCAGTTGTCTTCGTTTTCTTACCTTATATTTCTTCGCTTATTTTACAACTGGAAAAAAAAAAAAACCTACCATGTATCTATCTTCACCAGGATGGCTCTGTCTGTCTGTCTGTCTCTCTCCAGACGATTCTACCCAGGTATGGGAAGACGTCTGGTAGCGAGACGACGCTGGGAGGTATTCTGGTAGGGTTAGGAAGCTGGAAATACGGTGAACTATTACCTCTGTGTCTATCAGTATTTATAACACGGATAATTATCTGGTGTTAACTACTGTATGATGACTGATTATCGGGAGGGTATAAAGGCAGCCTGCAGTCCACTGGGTTCCCGTCCACACGAACCCATAACCATCACAAGAACAAGGACAAAAAGATAATAGGCATTCATTCCCGTCTACCAACACTTCTTCGTGACTATTACACACGCTCATCACAGGGATGGTACCAGGCAAAATTAAGACATTTACATCTAAACGAGCCACTCCGCTTCTCGTAATTAGTCGGTTCACCTGTACCTGTTGGATTTTCGTCATTTTGTACCTTGTTTCCCGCAGCTCACAACACTTCTTCGTGACTAGCACTGTATCAATCCTATACTTCCTGCACTTTAACCTGGCAGGGATTATCGTCTTTCTGTAGCTGGCATCCCCCAGATCATGGCACTTCTTCGTGACTAGCATAATCATTCTATGGTTCGTTCACCCTTACTTCTTTTTTTTTTTGTTTCGCAGCTCACCACCATCCTCTTTTCAGGGGATAGGGAGGGAACTGAGAGACGCTTGTATACCCGGGCAGTTGGGCCGCAAGGTTATATTAGAGCCACCACGTGAAGGCGTCCCTCTCCACCACCACAATGAAGGCCAAACACCAGGGAGGAAATTCTGTTGTAATTAGCACGCATATTAGGTGGTAATGCCCGTCTCTCTCTCTCTCTCTCTCTCTCTCTCTCTCTCGCAGAACCGCCTACACGTCCCTGTCCAGACACTGGCCGTGGTTCTCATGCTAATGGCGGCTGTTAAGGAAATGAGAACGTGCAGTTTTATACGGATTATTGGATATCCAGTTAGGCTGCCTCTACACGACATCCTGGGCCTCAGGGAATGGAGTTTATATAGGAAAAAAGGCGCCCTGCTTCTTGAATACTGAGCAGGATTTACAAGGAGGGTGTTTACGAAATAATCAAACTTTTCTTTGCTATTCTTGTCTTATTCTAGCGGTATAATCACGCTGGTAAAGGCTGCCTAGCGTGGGAAGACTAGCCTACTGCAGTTATCTTTTCTTGTTATGTTCTTAGGTTCCTTGTCCCAGCCTGGAGTCAATCTCACGTCCTTTTAAACTGGCAAGCGCTACCCTAACCACTTTACTTGCCCTACGCCAGTGATAATACAGCTCAGGATAACCCGCTGTTTCTGCATCAACTCAGATTAGTGTAAGTGGACAAAACTGTCTTATTTTAACCTTTATCTCCGCCGTTTCTCCTTTGATGGAATTAGAGCGACTTGAGAGATCCGTGTGGTTATGACGAGCGGATGGTCACGCTACTCTTGCCCTCACACTTCTTCGTGACTAGCATCATATTCTAGCACTAATCCTTCGTTACAACTCAGCATTCAAGATGGAGACCTAGCAATTTTACGCTAAGTTAGTGAAGGAAACGTACAGGGAAGCGTTATTTCCGTACCAGCCCGCCAACTGATTGAATTTACCAGACCTGCCCGTACCCCAGCCACTGACACTGAAATATTTGTGTGGCGGAGAATTATTTGCCTCGTCCATCACCTCACCCCTAATACTAACCTCCAGGCCACCTCTCTGTATTGGCAGGGGTACAGCTGCCTTCTTTGCTATCCTTGTCTTACTCTAGTATAGTCTCCTTCGTCCATCACTTCATCCCTAATATTAACCTCCAGGTCACCTCTGTACTGGCAGGGGGACAGCTGCCTTCTCTGCTATCCTTGTCTTCTTCTAGTATAGTCTGCCTCGTCTATCACTTCACCCCCAGTACTCCCAACCCCCATGCTGCCTCTTCGTACTGGGCAAGGGAGAACTTACTTTGCTATCCTTGTCTTATTCTGGTATAGCCACACTCTTGTAGGAGCTGCCTTGCAAGAGAAAACTTGCCTAAGCTGAGTGGTAACCACAGCTAATGTCAACAAAGATCCCTGGTGTCTAGTGGGTTAAGGCACTTTAACTGGATGTGGCTCACGGCTGAGAAGGGGTTTACCAACATAAAGCTACTCAGGGAAGAGGAACTGGTCACTGCCCCCCATTCAATGTATGAACTGAGTAGCCTAGCCCCGGGCCCCTACGCTCTTGGTGGGGCAATAGAGGCCGAGGGAAAACAGCAAGAGATATAAAAAAATTATGCAGTTCACGTCCGCATCAATAACGCCATAAATGACCTGCGTGGGACACATTACCGCCTGCCCCCATTATTTGACACCATTACTTATTTATGGTCACAGTATGGTCTCTGTAATACTTTTCCCTTTTATTCATTATTATTATTACTTTTTGTAATTAGAATGGTAATATTTTCTTGTCATTATGTGCGCAGAAAAACGGTAATTCTGAGAAAAAGCTTGCCTCTTCACTACCTATTACTACAACCACCACCACCATCATCACCACCACCACCACCACTACTACTACTACTAGTGCCACCACCACCACCACCACTACAGTACTACTACTACTACCACCATCACCACCACCACAACCACCACCAACACAGTACTACTACCACTACTGCCACCACCGTGAATCCATTTCCAACTCGCTTCGGTTCAATACATCATTTCTCTTCTGTCGAAATTCAGTTAGCGAAGGCGCGAATATTGTGAGAAATTATTGCCCGTTGACGTCAAGGGTAACCTCTCTCTCTCTCTCTCTCTCTCTCTCTCTCTCTCTCTCTTTCTGTTATTGGGCAACGAAGTCAAGAGAAACGAGGTAAACACAGTCTCTCTCTCTCTCTCTCTCTCTCTCTCTCAGGTGTAGGAGTGTCACCTTCCAACCCATCTCCTTTAGTTGGTCCAGTTTTTTTTCTTTTTCCTCTGGTGTCTTCCCAAAATCACAAAAGAAGTTGCATTATGTTTTCAAGACGAAGAGTGTGTTAATCTTCCTCCTCCTCCTCCTCCTCCTCCTAGTCCTCTTCCTCCACCTTCTCCTCCTAGTCCTCTTTTCTTCTTCCTCATAATTCTTCTTCTTTTTCTTTTCTGTTTGTCTTTATTGTCTTCTTTGCATTTTTCTCCAACAACTACAAGTTCTCTCCTCCTTTTCTTTTTCTTCCCCCTGTCCATCGCCTCCTTCCTGTTTCTCTTCCTCCTCAGCCAAGTAAGTTTTTGTTTTTTCTCCTCCTTCTCCTTCTAATTCCTTTTCCTTCTATTCATCTTCTTCCTCCTCCTCTCTAACTTCTCTTTCCTCCTCTTTCTCCTTATATTCTTTCTTTCTTTCTTTCCGCCCTCCCTCCCTCCTCCTCCTCCTCACCTTGAATTGCTAGCCCAACAATAGCGGAATTACCCTACATGTACTAGTCTCTTGCTTGCTCTTGAGGGGTTAGCCTCTCCCTCTCTCTCTCTCTCTCTCTCTCTCTCTCTTCCTTCCTGCAACACCGCGCCGGAGCCAAAAATAAAATATGCTTTAAGCTGAAACTTTAGCTGAATAATGAATAAAAAAAATCGTCCTTGTTTTACACGATAGATTGTGTTTATCTAGCAAAGATCCCTAACCCCTTCAAGCTATGTTGATGGCCAGGTGTAGGAGGCCGATTTGACTAGTAACCAAGGAGACTTTGACCTAATCTGGCAAAGACCCCTACCCCTTTCAGTTTAGTTGATGGCCATGTTAGTTTCGAGGGTTGACATGCATAAATATAAACACATAACAATTTTCTTTCTCTCTCTCTCTCTCTCTCTCTCTCTCTCTCTCTCTCAGCCAGCCAACAGGGGGTCGGCACTACAGCTTTAGACAAACCCGCCTCAGCTCAGGCCAAACCCTCCTTTTCCCTACAAAAAAGGAAGCAATCTTGAGAAACGATGAGAGAGAGAGAGAGAGAGAGAGAGAGAGAGGGGGGGGATTTTTATTTTTGGTACTGGGTAATTACTATTTCTTTTTATCTTTTATAATCTTTTTTTTGGGGGTCATGTGTGTATCTTGCTGTACAATATTATGCTTTTTGCAATACTTGTTTTATATATTATACGATGTACACACACACACACACACACACACACACACACACACACACACACACACACACACACACACACACACACACACACACACACAAAGCGATGGTTATGAAGTACAGCATTGGTGTGGTGATGGAAGTGGAGGTGGTGTTATGTGTAGTGATGATGGTAGTTGAGTATGGTAGTGGCTGTGATGATAGTAGCTGGTTATGGTAGTGGTGGTGGTGAAGGTAGAGGAGTATGGTATTGGTGGTAGTACAAAGATTGTGGTAATAGTGATGGCAGTGGTGTATGGTAGTGATGGTATGCGTTGTAATGTTTACTTAGGCTACTGTAGATGTATATGGTATTAATGGTAGCGGAGTATGGTACAGAGACATGGTAATGATATGGTAATCGTAATATAATTCTGGTCTATTATATCCTCCAGAGCGTCAGAGGAAACAAGGCCGAGGCATACATCAGGCTGCCCCGCCTCCAACCGTCCTACAAGGCTATATGCACTGTCCCCCCCACTCTCTCTCACTCTCTAAGGTCGGGGGGATATCTGTGAGTCACTTGTAACCCATGTGATTTACATACATACACACAGGTACATACACATATACCGGTACACACATGTATACAGGTACACACATACACACACAATGGTACACAGACACGCGACAGCTGTACGTAATTGGTAATCCAGAGTACAGGACCCTGAAATAGAAACAATATAAACAAAGGCACGCAATATAATAACGTGTTGTGTGTAGTACTGTCATACGTTAGCCACAACTACCGGTACGAAGAGAAATTTGCACACATATGTTAAAACCCGCTATAAAATCTACCGATATAACGATAGTATGTTTTCCAAGCAGGTTTTATACTACTGGGAATATTAATGAGTACTATTACTATAAAAATCGTTGACACATCCCCGGAAGCTGTGATGTAAGATGTTGCACGAAAAGTTTTACATTACAAAAATGATGCACACAGCAAAATTATATGAGAAGAATATCTTTTTCATCTGTGTGTGTGTGTCTGTGTGTGTGTGTGTGTGTGTGTGTGTGTGTGCATCAATAAAGATACGCTAGCAATAATCATCATCAATCCCTGCTAACAGGAAACGGGAGTGGGGGTGTAAGTGGTGGTGTTGGGGTCACAAGCCAGGCAGAAAGAAGCTCCTGCCTCGCCCTCCAGTGTCTCTTAAACCTCTGGAATGGGTGTGGGGTCGAGGAGGTAGTGGTGCTAGACCAATCCACTAATGTGATCTCTAATTCCTAACCCATTACCACCACTACTACCACACCACCACTTCTACACTCTTCACTACTACACCACCCTCATCACCATCCCTACATCACCACCATCACTACACCAGTACACTATAACAACCGTCTGGGATTTTTTGGAAGAGAATGGTAAAGGAGGAAGGAGGAGGAGGAGGAGGACAAGTCACCAAATTAAAGGGTTAAGGGCGTGTCTTACTTAAGTCAGGTAAAACTGAACGACCTACACTAGATTTCCTTTTATCCCAGTCAGCGGTCACAGCCTTGCCTCTTGTGTTATGTCCGCTGCCAAATACACAAAGCCTTACATCCTTTACTAAGCCTCTCCAGCTGGCTTCACTCTCCTGCCGCCATGTCTTGTTTATATACCACATACTAGCATCGTCATCACCATCATTAGACACACACACACACACACACACACACACACACACACACACACACACACACACACACACACACACAATTTTTCTTGCTATTTATCTATCAACCGACCTACCAACCTATCTACTTTATCTATCTATCTATCTATATATCACCATAGCTTTTTCCAACCTAAGTATCAGGTCAACAGGGATTCAAATACAACAAAACAGAAAACACAAAAGTGGAGCAACTCTCAACAGCATGCCAAGTGAAATGGGCCACACCTTCATTCACACCCCATTCATGCCCAAGGAATCCCCAGTTAAGTTTATATCCCCGGTGCGTTGTCGTCACAGAGAAGCAATAAAGAGAGACGGCAGGTGGTCGTGGTAGTGGTAGGAGTTGTGGTTGTGGCTGTTGTGGTAGTGGTTTTGTTTGACCTACAAGCCAACAAATACTTGTATTATGTGAAGGTTTGGGCAGGTCGTGGCTATGAGGTGGAGTTGGGAGAAATCGTGCTTGAGGAGGTCGTGGTAGGTGGTAGTTGGAGGGTTTGTGGCAGGGGTGATAGCTGGGGGTCGTGGGCAGGAGCAGAAGTTAGGGACTGTAATGGGGTCGTGGTTGAGGCGTCGTAGTTTCGGGTACCTTAGGGGTCGTGGTTGATAATCACATATAGGGGGGTCGTAAGTGGGGCCATGGCTAGATAGGTCATCGTGGGGGTAGGGTCGTGGCTAGGGATCGTTGCTGTGGGGTCGTAGGTGGGGGGTCTTAGTTGGGGGGTCGTGGTGGTCAGAGAGACAGCCCACACACTCACCCTGTTTACACTGTCCTGACTCCATAATGTGAGGCGGGATTATGAGAGTCAGCCAAAGTTGGCACCAGACACACGTACACACAACTCAGAAAACATACATACATACATGAGCCAGGACACACACACACACACACACACACACACACACACTAAAACAGTAGGGGAAAAAACGGGACATTACGAGCTTGACTCGGTCCTATAAAAATACGATTAGGTAAGAACGTAAGACAAACGCCAGCACACACACACACACACACACACACACACACACACACACACACACACACACACACACACACACACACACACACACACACACACACACACACACACACACACGCACACACAGGCGGGTGGATCCATAAGCAAGTTCACCTTTAATTTCGTCTCACACACACACACACACACACACACACACACACACACACATTCAATCAGGGCAACAAAAGAGTGTGCGGGCATTAACCAGGGCGATAAGACCCAGCCTGGTTAATTAGCCAGCGTCGCCAGTCAGGTGTGAGCTACAGGAGCCATCAAGGTGGCCCTCTCTCTCCCTCTCTCTCTCTCTCTCTCTCTCTCAGGTGTGACCCCCATAATGTTATCTCATGACCCCTTTGTGCTGAGCAATGGCAAGACACAAGGCAGCTGTATCCTGCGTGTGGGTAGGAAGGCCAATTAATTTCCTGTCTGTACGTAGGACGGGGCACAAACACACTTCTCAAGCACCAAAGTCTTTAACCACTTAGATTAAAAAGTAAGTGGCTGCTCCCTAAGTGGAAAAAAAAGTGAGTTCTTGTAAGCCTCCTATTACAGTCATTTTCTGAAAGGCTGAGGCAATTAGATGTGGTCAGCAGGTAAGTCAGTTATTCAGCAACACAGGCGTTTTTAGGCAGGTCCCTACGAAGTCCGGCAAACACACAAACTCAGACACATAAAAAAGAAAAAGAATGAAAGACAGCTCCTGCCCTCTTGAGCATTAAAAACTAATAAGAAAAATAAAAAAGATAAACCATTATATAAATCGTGGGGATTTTAGCAAGCCGCCAATTAGTCTTTTTCTGAAAGGCTGTGACAACTGGCTGTGTTTAAGTCTACATGGTGGGTACCGAGGCAGAGAAACCCATACACGATTAAGCTAACTCTCATTGTGAGGATTTGGACTGTGTGGCTGGTCACATTAATAAAGGTGAAGTACTGTGTTAAGGGGGTGAACACACATCATCTTTCATTTTCTGTTTTCCACTAACCTACCCTTCACCCTCACCTCTGACCTGACCTCACTCTCACCCCTGACCCCTACCACAACCTCACCCTCACTTACGACCCTTCAGGATCTGACTTCACCCTCGCCCGTGACCTCTATGACGCCCTCACCTTCACCTATGACCCTTCTTGGCCTGACCTCACCCTCGCCCGTGACCTCTATGACGCCCTCACCTTCACCTATGACCCTTCTTGACCTGACCCCACTCTACCTGTGACTGACGACCTTATCTTCGTCTCCCTACACTTTTGACCCCTATGACCTGACCTCATCCTCACCCCCACCCCCTCTCCATCTCTTCCATCCCATTTCCCTTCTCCCTCCCTCCCCTCTCATCTCGTTCCATTCTTCCCTCACTCTCATTCTCGCTTCCCCTCTGCTTCTCCCTCCTTCCCTCTCTCCCTTCCTTCTTCCATGCATTCCTCACTACCTATTTCTACCGCCATCTCTCTGTCTGTCTGTCTGTCTGTCTGTCTGTCTGTCTCTCTCTCTCTCTCTCTCGCTGCCATACAGACGCCTGCCGCCCCACGCAAGGTATATGGGGGAAGTCTAGATGGTGCGACAACAAAAGCCAATGACAAAAATATGATGCAATGTAGCGATATTGGAGACAGGTATAGTGCCTCTCTCTCTCTCTCTCTCTCTCTCTCTCTCTCTCTCTCTCTCTCTCTCCCTCTCTCTCAGTCCCATCTATTAAGCCGCAGAGCTAGTGTCTCGCCCTAGCGTCTCCACCTACTCATTCCCCTTTTATAATGTCGCAACAATATCTTTTGCCAATATTCTACGGCCCATACTCTCGTAACACCATTTCCTACGTGATTTATTTTGCTTATCACCCCTTACTGTCCTCTTCTGTGGTAAATAAATATAACAAACAATCTACCAAATATATAAAACTCATAAAAAAAAATAGGTAATCCCATGAATGAAGTGACGTCTCTCTCTCTCTCTCTCTCTCTCTCTCTCAAAACCTACAAACGAGTCTGTTTATTTTCGAGACACTAATATTTTTAAGCCACGGTCCTAGAGGTATCGTGCCCATTCTTCCCTTAGGCTAGAAAGAAAGAAAGAAGAAAGTTTGAATTTGCCAAGGACCGTGAGAATTAGTGGAAAAAAAAAAGCAACGCAGTGAATGGGTTGAAAACGAAGCCATTAGGAAAATATGGAGGGATAATTGATAATGGATGTTACGAATAATTGTCTTGTTTTTTAATCTAATTTAAACTACCTAACCCTGACCTAACCCATCCCATCTCAGTCTAACCTAACCCATCCCATCCCAACGTAACGTAACCCGTCCCACCCCAACCCAACCCAACCCAACCCAACCCAAACCATCCTGACCCAAGCTAACCTAACCTGGATTAATAACCTGGTGCCTAAAAAACGTAGCATCCAGAATGTGACCTTTTGTGGGATTCGAGACCTACCAATTGCCAAGGAAAGACAATATTTACACTTATAATCACAGGCGCTCCATGTATCACAATGCTTCGTCCATGTGTCAGAAGGATACGTGGGGGATGAGGCTCAATACTTTTTGGTTGACTGTACAGCAGGTTATATCCCTCCCCTTCCCTCGTTCTTCCTGCTAAAACTCATCTTAGTTACGAGAAGGAACTTGGTTGTAAGTTACATTGCTTTCACAACACCCATGCAAGATACTGCTGAACTTCTGAAGATGGGACAGCAGGAGGAGGAAGAGGAAGAGGAAGAGGGAGAGGGAGAGGGAGAAGGAGAGGGAGAGGGAGAGGGAGAGGGAGAAGGAGAGGGAGAGGAAGAGGGAGAGGGAGAGGAAGAGGGAGAGGAAGAGGGAGAGGGAGAGGACGACGACGACGGCGACGACGAGGTGAAAGTAATAGGATGTAGATATGATGATAATAATGATGATGATGATGATAATGATGATGATGATGATGATGTGTGTCCCAGTTTCACCAGCAAAAAACAAACCAACAATAAAATGGATATATAAAAAACACACACACACCAAAAACCACCATTTAAACGTCGACTACGGCAACAAAACAATGAACTGCTATTATGAGAAGTGATAATGCATATGAATAAGGTATAGGGGAAAGTACCTTGTATGTGACTGTGGGTTTCCCTGTCTTATAATTCTATTCCAGTATTACGAACCTTATACATAGACAAATAGCTACTTGTAAAAAGACAGACAGATAGGTGTATACTGTATATGTAAAAAAGCATACTCTGACCATATTTACAACGCAGGATATAACCACTGTCAAATATCCAGCTCAAAATATGCCAAAATGTACCCGAAAAACATTTCAAAAAATCGTATTCGTATTTCCTTTCTTGTATTTTTTGTAATAGTTTCCATTGGCAGGGCGTCTGTGTGCAGAATGGTGCAATATACTGTGTGCAATACGGATATGACTTCTTGGCGGGCGAGAGGCTGCGTATCAGGTGAAACAGCAAGAAAAAGACAAAGATTTTTTTTGTCACTCCATTCTCACTCTCTCTCTCTCTCTCTCTCTCTCTCTCACACACACACACACACACACACACACACACACACACACACACACACACACACACATACACTGCTCCCTAATTAAATAAAAAGGCCAGTGAGTACAAGTAAAAATAAAACGTACACAATCCCAGCAAAGCACATACAATAAATTCACAGCATCCGTGTGTGTGGAAAATGAGGCAATATACTGTGTGTGTGTGTGTGTGTGTGTGTGTGTGAGAGAGAGAGAGAGAGAGAGAGAGAGAGAGAGAGAGAGAGAGAGAGAGAGAGAGAGAGAGAGGGTCTTTTCTGGGTGGTCCGACCTTAATAGAAAGATTTACTCTCTAATAACAGAAGCTGAAGTATTAGAGAAGTTGAGAGAGAGAGAGAGAGAGAGAGAGAGAGAGAGAGAGAGAGAGAGAGAGAGAGAGAGAGAGAGAGAGAGAGAGAGAGAGAGAGAGAGAGAGAGAGAGAGAGAGAGAATGTACTGTATGAATGTATGTATGTATATAACATTATGTATGTATCTATCAATCAATCTGTCTATCTATCTATCTATCCATCTACGTAAGTGTGTGTGGATCATTACACCTCAGGAACGGAGCCAAACAGCTAAAAAGGCGTGAATGATGAATGAACGGAAGTGAAGGCCATTTCCTTGGATGTTATGAGGACAATTCTTCTACTTCGTGGTTTTCTGTTACACCCCCCCCCTTTTTTTTCTATCATTCACGGCCCATGTAGTAGTGAGGAAGAGGCGGTGGGATGATGATGATGATGATGATGATGATGTATAAATGGTGTGATGTGGTACGGTATGGTGTGGTACGGTGTGGTGTGGTGTGGTGTGGTGTGGTGTGATGTGGTGTGGTGTGGTGTGGTGTGGTGATTTATATACGGTGCGGTATGGCTTCGCAAAAAATAAACAAATAGCGTCTGCGGGGTAAAACATCACGCGTCCAAAAATCCTTAGAGAGAGGCTGACTGACGGGGCCGCTGCTAAACCTCCCTCACCGAAAATAACGTAGTGTAAGTAACAAACCGCCTGGTCCCTGGCCATCACAGTGTCGTGGATCCCATAGACGGCTATAAAAAGTTTTGTTTCTCGGGCAATGGAAATCTGAAACTTCTCACAGTTTCTCCGTTGTACAATGACTGTCCGCCCATACTGAGGGTGGGAGACAGACAGACAGATAGATAGACAGGTAGGTAGACAGACAGATAGACTGATAGATAGCTGGGTGGATGGATAGATGGATGGATAGACAGACAATCTGATTGACTCTGGCTAAACGGATTTATCTTTGTAAAACATCAACTTCGTTTGTGCAATGACTGTCTGCCTCATACTGAGATAGACTGATCTAGATGGATGGATGGATGGACAGACAGAGAGACAGATAGCAATACCCTGGCAGATAAAGATATACTTATAGTTACACATACCCTACCCTAACAAAGCCTAATCTACCCTACCCTACCCTACCCTTCCCTACCCTACCCTAACCAAGGCAAACATACATATCCCAATCCCCATTCCCTTCCCCCATTCGGCCACACACCAACCAATTTCGAACTCCCGTCCAACTCTTTCCTCAGACATGGAACTAACCAACTTTTTATGATGACGATTGCTTTTTCTGAGCCAGTTCCATCGCCTGATCTCATCCTGGCGACTGAGAGATGAGAAATGCTACCTCTGTCTCACTCTGTCTATGTCTCTGTCTGTCTGTCTGTCTCTCTCTCGGGACCTACCTCACCCACACCAAACTTCCTCCCCATGCAAGTAGGCCTAAGCTTTTTGGATTAAATTAAAACTTTCTTTAACTCCCTAAGGTAACAAAAATTAAGCCGCTTTGGTCTCATTAGGTATTTGCATGAATTTTTCAATATAATTCCTGTTACCTTCAGACGGCTTGGTCAGTTTTGATGGGGGTTGGAAGTGTGTGTGTAGGGGGGGGGGAATGCGCTAGGGGGTGGGGAGTATGTGAGGGAGGACACGAGTATGTGGTAGTGGGAGGCGAGAATAGGTGGGGAAGAGGGGGAGGCAAGTGTGTGGGGATTGGGAGAGACAAGTGTATGTGTAGGTGGGGGGAAGCAAGTGTTTGAGTGTGGGGAAGGGTCGGTAAGTGTATGTGGGGATGGGAGGATGCAAGTGTATAAGAGTGAGGGGAAGGGTCGGTAAGTGTATGTGGGGATGGGGGGAGGGCTTGGTAGATGGAGGGGGGAGAGGAGTATGAATAATGAATAATTAAGAAAGCGGTGACGGAGTGTGAACCAAGGGTGCCCGCTGTCCTGAATAATAATTACCATTTTAAAACCTCATTTGTAATTTCTTCATTTCCATGACGAATTTCTTATTTAATTCTTCTCACATCGAGACGATTTTATTCAGCTTTGGAGGTACGGAGCTAGAAAGAGGTTTGGCTACAAGCGTGGGTGCTGGAAAGGGTCTCCTTCATGTGGTGGCACCGATATAACAGGGTGGTGGAGCTGCCTGGTTGTACAGACGCCCCCTAACTCCCTCTCCATCCCGCAAAAGGATGGCAGTGGACTGCAGGACAACTTAAGCCTGCAGTCCACAGGGTTCACACAACATTCACTACCACGGTGTTCTAATCTAAGAGAAAGGAAGAAGGAAAAGAAAGAAACAAAGGATTTACAGCATGGTTCCCCCTATATGATGGCGGTAATATTTCAGTGCGCCTAAGCCGATAGTTATATACACACTTTATTACCCTTATTAAAAGATATAGGGAGGCAGGGTGAGTCCACTAATAGTTCCGTGTATCATAATTACCATCCATTAGAGACCATTAAAGGGGGAGTCTGTGTACTGATGGGTATATTTGCTGGTTAAGACGCTATAGATATGGTGATAGATGGGTAGACAGATAGATAGAATGATACAGGTATGATATAGAGAGATAAAGGTAGAGAGATAGGTATGCGTAGAGACAGGCTGTTAAATAGATAGATGGATGGAAGGATACAGATAGATGCAGATAGATACAGGCTGATAGACACATAGGAAGACGGACTGACGCATTAACTTCGGGGATGATTCGATGGCTAATTTTGCGTCAATTATTATTAAGCTACATTTACTGATGGTCTTGTGGTTTAATTATGGAGAGAGAGAGAGAGAGAGAGAGAGAGAGAGAGAGAGAGAGAGAGAGAGAGAGAGAGAGAGAGAGAGAGAGAGAGAGTTTGCTTGTGTACTTTCGTGTTCATTTGTTTATTATTACGCGAGGGGAAGGCTGATCTGTTTGCTACACGCACACGGCTGTTTGACTTTCATGTGCGGTTATTTAGACTACATATACGGCTCTCAAACAGACACAAAGACACAGACAGACACAAAAACAGACAGATATGGAGAAAGACACTCAGAAAATATCAAACATAGACTGACAAACATGGAGTGAGAGGCAGACATACAGGGACACACATAGCCACACATACTTGCAAACACACACACACACACACACACACACACACACACACGAGGTGGTGCAAGAGGGTGAGCATAACGCTGGATACTGAGTGGTGAAGCCGGAAAAGCAGCCGTTTACTGTAGGAAAAAACAGAACTAATTGTTTGCTAATCTTGATGGGGTGTCCGCCCCCTCTTGACCCCCAGCCAATTACCTGGAACCCCCCACCACCATCCCATACCTCCAGGACCCCACCTAACCCCACGCCATACCCCCAAGACCCCCCTCGCCCCCACCAGACCTTCCATGATCCCTTCTAGTTTAGTTCTTGATTTTTTTCATGGCCTGTATCTTGTCACGCACGCGAGGCTATACACACACACACACACACACACACACACACACACACACACACACACACACACACACACACACACACACACACATGAAAGATGAATTATCTGACTTTCGTTAACACAGACGTTACAGATCTTCCACAAGGTCCACCGACATGTCATAAAAACGCCCCCAGTCCTAAAATGAGACAGCAAAGCACGTAATCAATAGGGACGGTGGGCACTAGTGTTGAAATGGTGATATGACGAATGCTGCGCCTGAGGGAACGGAGTGTCATGTAGATGCCCACAGTTGGACACCTAAGTATCTTATCTATCTAGCTGTGTGTGTGTGTGTGTGTGTCTGGGGCAAGTGTGGACGCACCCTTATGTTAATGCCTCCTGACCATATTAAATTATCCTTCATTGCTCAAAACAGCAAGAATGAATAGTGTGGAATGACATCCACCTCGTCCGCCTCTATGTCCATCGCTCATAGTTTTTCGTACAGGAGCAGCAGACAAAATTCCACGAAACGGCAACGCTTAGCACCAGAGGAAGCATTTAGCACCAGCGGCCGCACAGCACCTCAGCACTCAGCAGCGGTGTAGCCTGTCGTTGCTCTGGCACTGGGCCATAGGAAGCAGGTGCTACTGCTGCGTCCGCTGGTCACGTTAATTGCCTGAGGTTTAATCGGAATTGGTGTAGCACCGAGTGACACCCGTCCAACTGCCACACCAACAACCAAACACTTTTTTTCAGCGCCTGGGGTTAAACGATATAGTCTGTTGCCTGAGGTCCACATCAGGAATTATATACCTTTCCTTCCACCACTCAAGCACCAATTATATTTCTTTTCACACTCAAACGTTCTTTCCCACACTCAAACGTTGACACTGTTTACATGTGTGTTTTTTTTTCCCCTCATTGAAACATCGATCTCATTTACTTTTATCTCTTTTCCCACTCTGCCACGTGTCACAGAGTCAGACCTTCACATGTTACAGATTAAGCGTTAATATCCACCGTCCATACTGAATACATGCTGGTGCTGTCTCATTTGGGAATGGTGAGAGAATATTTGCAGGTGTGTTTTTTTTAAAGGTAAGCGATTGGTCTTACGGAAAGATCAATGAAGTCTCTTTTCTTACGAGACTCAAATCATCAAACTGTCCCCTCCCTCAGCCTGGGATCGAATTCGCGTCCTCTCAGACAGCAGACCACCATCGCCCCCACCGTGATCCCCACAGTCCCGGCCAGGTAATTAAGACGAAGGAAGGAAACCTGAGTGAGGTTCAATTACTGAGGTGGCCAATGGACTGCCCCTCGTATCGCTTGTTCTCACCATCTCACACACACACACACACACACACACACACACACACACACACACACACCTTGTATCTCGCTAACACATCATCATCGTCATCATCACCTTTATCGAAATTCCCACATTCCCTCACTCTCATTCAGCCACACACTCCCTGCTCTTATTTAATTTCAGTCGATATCTATCATCATCATTATTATTATCGTTATTATCACCATCATCATCATCATCATTATTATTATCACCATCATCATCATTATTATTATCACCATCATCATCATCATCATCACCATCATCATCATCGTTGCAGTGTCAAAAT
>NC_137061.1:525515-543015 GCF_032717465.1 Coenobita brevimanus | reverse complement strand
TACTACTACTACTACTACTACTACTACTACTACTACTTAAGCTATCACCAGACGATATTACCCATTTACGAAAATCTCTCGAGCTGGGGGGGTTAACAAAGGCCACTCCTCACCCCCCCAGCTGCAAGTCTCTTCTCAGCTGAATAAAATCGTCTGGAGGCAGCAAGAACATGACAAACCGTCCTGGAACTACGGAATTCCAGAAAAATATAGAAGTCTCGCCTCATAAAAAGTCAGCTTAATGAAGGCTGTACGCTTAGTAATTGTTAACTGAGAGAGAGAGAGAGAGAGAGAGAGAGAGAGAGAGAGAGAGAGAGAGAGAGAGAGAGAGAGAGAGAGAGAGAGAGAGAGAGAGAGAGAGAATATAAAACTGCCTTTTTCACTTTCATTTAGCCTAGTCTCTGCTCTCACTCTCTCTCTTTATTTTGGCCTAACGTTCTCTCTATCCTGAATGCAGTCATACCAACAAATTGATACTAGAATATCGTGCTAGTCACGAGGAAGTGCTGTGAAATCAATGCAAAACCGTTGCAATGTCCAATGCCAAAGAGCCGAGTGAAACAAGCTACGTAAGGACAAAAATCTGGGCCAAGTTAAGGTGAAAGAGTGCTAGTCACGAAGAAGTGCAACGAAAACTCTGGGCTAAGTTAAGATGAAAGTAAGGAAAGAGGTGAAAGAAACTGAATAAGGACGACAGGCGAAATAAGCCACAAGAAGACGAAAATCGAGGCCGAATTAAAGTGAAAGAGCAATAGTCACGAAGAAGTGCTACGAAAATATAGGTCAAGTTAAGGAGAAGGAAAGAATGAGGAAGAGAGCTGATATATGCACGGTGGTATAAAGGTCCACTTGGAGAGGTTACGGTGAAGGAACACTAGTCACGAAGAAGTGCCAACGTACGTGCAAGCCTATGAAATAAAACCCAACTCACCCAAAAAACAGAACTGGTGTACGTACGTTGGCATGAGAGTCCAGCGGGAGAGATTACGTGCACATGTGACCGTAGTTGCAGTGACACGTATACGAACACGTACACGCGGCAGGCACTGTTAAGGCACGAAGCTGTGGCACTGACGGGCGAGGAGCGGCACTGCGATACTCACGAAGGACATGCCAGAACTGAGCTGACGGCACGGGTTGCTCTGGCACTGGCTCTCTCTCCCTCTCCCTCCCTCCGTCTCTCTCTCTCTCTCTCTCTCTCAGTATATAGTCTTCTCTATTTTTCTTATTACTGACTAAAATTAAAACGATACAACTATTCACCTGGGCAAAAAAAAAATCAGAATTTTAATGTAAAAATGTAAGGTATTTTTTGTGGTGAAAAAACGACTAACAGCCAAGTGGAATACTACATACATACATACATACATACGCCTACAAACATACATACATAGACACAGAAATACTCGTACACACACACACACACGGAGAGAGAGAGAGAGAGAGAGAGAGAGAGAGGGGGGGGGTCTTTTCTGGGTGGTCCGACCTTAATAGAAAGATTTACTCTCTAATAACAGAAGTTGAAGTATTAGAGAAGTCGAGAGAGAGAGAGAGAGAGAGAGAGAGAGAGAGAGAGAGAGAGAGAGAGAGAGAGAGAGAGAGAGAGAGAGAGAGAGAGAGAGAGAAACTCGTAATGAAGGGATAACACAAGACAAATACAGTCAAGGTCAAATTGTTGGTCAACTCTTGCACTGCGTCTGCGTCACACTCAGGACATGTCCGTATCTTTCCACCCTGACGCATCCTATCAAAATCATCAGTGGGGCAGAGAAATATACCAAGCCTCTCTCAGCTCAGGAATATTAGCCAACAGAGGAAAGTGAGAAACAGGAAATGTGACGCACGAGGCGAACTGTTTAAATAATCTATGGGCAGAGAAACATACCAAGCTTCTCTCGGCTTAGGAATATTACCGCAGTAAGCAGAAGTGAAGTAGGTCACAGAAACATGCCCAGCCTCTCTAAACTTGGGAGTATTAGCCAGTAAAGTGAGATGCAGAAATGGCAAACACACCAAGCCTCTCTCAGCTTGGGAATTTTAGCCACCAAAGAGAAGTGAGAAACAGGAAAGGTGTTATATGAAAAAAAAGCTTTTGTAATAATCTATGCGCAGCTAAACATAATAAATCAATGCTGAGGAATATTTGCCAGCAGAGGGACATGAGAAGCAGACGCAGCGGAAGAGTGATAAAGTTCTTGTGCCATACTGTAGGTACCTTTGCACCAGGGAGTAGTTCGCAGGTGGTGGACGGTGTATAAAAGTTGGTTTATGTTAGTGACGCAGTTCCACCTTCGGTACCTTGAGTGTGCACCTGGCTACACTATTTACACCACTTCACTATTCGTACCACTTCACTATTTACACCACTACTTGCACCACTTCACTATCCACACCACTATTTACACCACTTTCCTATTTACATCACTATATACACCACTTCACTAACAGTATTGGTTGTATGCCCAGGTTAACGTGAATTGCGAATCCGATGGGTTGCAGACTGGAGTTGCCTTTCTTCCCAATCCTCCGTTCGGGGGAGAGGAAGGAGTTAAGGAACATTAATATAACCAGTCAGTGGAACTGCCTGGCTATATCGGTGCCAACACGTGAAGACGCCCCTCTATAGCACCACAAAAGAGAGAGAGAAAAAGAGAGAAAAAAACTGTCCTCCGCTGCAATGGTCCAGATGATCACCTAACGTCTATTAATTAGCTTGGATGTCGCAAGCTATAATCCGAAAGACGTCACCGAATTCACGAAGATAAGAACAGGAAAGTAGTGGGGACAGGAGGTGGTGCGATTTCTAAGGTGTGGGTAGACACTGACAAACACATTTATAACCCGACCTCACTCTCTACCACCAGCGGATTTCCCACAACCGTCGAATTTACAACCTGAGGTCCCTATTTCGGTTCTAGATATGAATTAGTGGCTGGTGATGATGATGATGATACGGGTAGACAGGAAAGGCAGGAAGAGTGAAAGTGTGTGTAGAGGCAGGGAAGGGGGTGGGAGGGATGCAGAGGGTACGGAAAGTGTTAAGGTGTGTAGAAGGAAGGAGTGGGGTTAGGAGGGTGTGCAGAAGGAAGGTGAGGGGGTGGGAGTATGTGTAGAGAGAAGGGGAGGGGTGGCTGGGTGTATAGAAGGAAGGAGTGGGGTTAGGAGGGTGTGCAGAAGGAAGGGGAGGGGGTGGAAGTGTGTGTAGAAAGAAGCGGAGGGGTGGCTGGGTGTATAGAAGGAAGGGATAGGAGTTGGAATGTGCGAAGAAGGAAGGGGTGGGAGTGGGAGTGTGTATAAAAGAAAATGATGGGGTGTTAGGGTGTGTAGAAGGAAGGAGAGGGGGTGGAAGCGTGTGTAAAAGGAGGGGGAGGGGTGGGTGTGTGTGCAGAAGGAAGGGGAGGGGTGGCTGGGTGTGCAGAAAGAAGAGGTGGGGATTGGAGTGCGTGTAGAAGGAAGGGGTGGGGGTTGGAGTGTGTGCAGAAGGATGGGGAGGGAGTGTTTGGGTGTGTAGAAGGAAGGGGCGGGGGGTTGGAGTGTAGGCAGAGCGAAGGGGTGAAGGCAGGATGTGTTATGATTTTTGAGACGTGGGCAGACGGTGACAAACACACATATTTCCGCCTTTACCCTACCAGAAGTGGATTTCCCCACAGATCAATAGAGCCGGTATGGCTGTGGTCTGCATGAGTGCCACAGTGGTAAGAGTGAGTGTGGGTATATGGATGTGGTGTGTGTGTGTGTGTGTGTGTGTGTGTGACTGGGCAAATAGGCATACCAACCCCTTCCTCGAGGTCCAGCAATCCTCCTACGAGTCACACACCTTCCCATGTCACCAGTTTGGCACCAATACCCACCGTCCATACTGAATACATGCTAGGGCTGTCTTATTCAGGACTGGTGTGATGGTATTAGCGGGGTGTTTTTAGGACATGTCGGTGGCCATTTTGGAAGTTCAGTAAAGTCTATTTTAACGAAATTCAAATAATCTAACTCTTCCCCGTCTCAGCCCGGGCTCGATCTCCCGTTCTTTCAAACACCAGGCGACCTCCCTAACCACTCAGCCACCTGGCTCGAGTACTTGCCAGATTGGGTTGAAAAAGCGTCGTGGGGATTTGATAGAGATCGTAAATTACTTGTTCTCTCTCTCTCTCTCTCTCTCTCTCTCTCTCTCTCTCTCTCGACGTACCATCTTACCCTCCCATTCTATACATGTCTTTCTCTATTCTACATCATCGTACTTCCTGCTTCTCTTCCTCTCTCTCTCTCTCTCTCTCTCACACACACACACACACACACACACACACACACACACGTCTTCCTGGCTCCAGCGTGATGAACAGGACGACGTCTGGCAATAGGTTACCAATGCGAGAATAACTAAGAGAATATGAAAACTTAAACCAGAGTTAGACTATGACCTTGTTTGAAAGAGGACGGAGAAAAGACGAGAAATACTGCACCATTAAGAGGAGTTTTTATCAATATATATATGAGGCAGGTTCCTAACGACGTGATGTAGGCGATTTAGGCATGGGATTTTATCGGTATGGGGGTAGGTGCTTAATTTCTATCGTATGGTGGTTTATTGGGTGGGGTGGGTGCAGGGCGCGGCACCTCCACCCCATCTATTTATCTATTTATCTATCGTCCAACCTATCTATTTATCTATGTGTGTGTGTGTGTGTGTGTGTAGACAGACAGACAGATAGACAGACAAATACCTATACATCACATAAGATACTAAGGAGCACTGTGAAAAATAAATCGCTTATGAAGAGGTGTTAGGATATCTCTAATGCCACTTCCAATACGACTCACGGTACTACGAATAAAATATAAAAGACATGATCGTTTCTAAGGAGTTACGAGGCTGTTTACTGAATATACGAATTAGTTTAGCACTTATCTGACATACAGTGACGATCAGTGGTATCTGGTGGGTGAGACTCAGGTAAGGAAGCTGCTACACATACATGCATACATATATCTACACAGGCATACGTACATAAACACATACACATCGATATAAACACACAGACACATTTACCTCTGCACACACACATACAGATTTGCCTACCTACCTACACACACACACACACACACACACACACACACACACAAAGATCATCGTTGGCATTCTCTCTCTCTCTCTCTCACACACACACACACACACACACACACACACACACACCAAAAATCACCCTTTTATTACGAAACCTCTCCCCAGAGCTGAACAAAATCGTCTGGAGTTAACATGAATAACCAATAAAAATAAAGATGATGGTGTTAAATTAATTATGATAAACTGATTAATATAGCCAACTGAAGACCATTTAAAACACCATTTCTTTCACCCTAACTTGGCCCTGATAGGCTATTCGTCCTTCTGCAGCTTATTTCACGCAGCTCAGTGGCAAAGATCATGCTACAACTCTGCATTCCTTCCATAGTGCTTCTTCGTGACTAGCATCATACTCTTGAGTTAATCTATTGTTACAGCTCAGCATTCAACTTGGAGAGATGGCAATTTTAGGCCAGGTGGACGTGTAAAGAGTATAAGGGATTTAAGCTGAGTAAAATCGATGGCGTATGGACACCAACAATAAATAATCGAACTGCATTCACTCTCTCTCCCTCACTCTGTCTGTCTATCTATCTATCTATTCTATCTATCACCGGACGACTTGATCCAGTAAGGGGTGGCCATAAACGAATAGCCTTCATGTCACTCTGCCCTCTTCCATCATGGTACCCTCTTTCCAACTCCCACCACCCTCTCTCATTTACCTCTCCATCCCATCCTTCCATATCGCCCTCGGTTTCCCCTTCCCCCTCTCCTCTCCTGATACACTCTCCTAGCCAATCATTCACTCTACATCCTCTCCACGCGGCCAAACCATCTCAGAATACCTCTAATGTTTACCAGCACACCTACATCACCACCACGTCGTTCCTTCATTCCCTCAGTGTCCATCCGTTTCTCCACGTAACTCTGCGTGTTCCTCTCAGACTACTCATATCCATGGCTCTCAAACTTGCTTGTGTCCCTCCAACAGAGTGGCCCACTAAAATCATTATAGAAAACCAGGGCACTTGAGAATATGAAAGAAAATGACCAGGACTCAATAAACGGATACTTATCTCAGTACAACACTGCAGTACACAAACTATACAATATTTTTTCTTTACGATCCGCCTTACATTACCTGCCAATTATAGTCAATCGGTTATCTATTCAAAAAAGTGCCAAACCCTTGTCATGTGTTTCACCATACACAATTTATCCAGTCAACTCGATCCCTTGTCAGTTCCCTAGCCTCATCCACATCCAGTACGTCACCTTCACACACATTCATTTACTATAGGTATCCACATTCCTCCAGGCCCAATCATTTACCACAGTCACCCACTTCCTTTTAGATCTACCACACCTCCCACCTTCAAACACACACACACACACACACACACACACACACACACACACACACACACACACTTTTCACCACCCTAATTGTAACCATCCAAACACACACTCTTTCACCCTATAATCAGCAGACTTCCATACTCTATATCTTCCACGCATCACATTGCTTTTTAGCCTATCCACTCAATGTTGTCCACAAACATTCCTAAGTAATACAATTTCCACGGCATTAACCCAGAATTTTCACTGTCTTGCCACACCAAACACCTTCATGCAACGCTCGTGCAGCTCCTTTACTCACATATCTGTTTAGCAGCAAGGCCTTCACAGCACCATTCGCATTCCCTCCCTGCACGATTATACTCTCTAGTTCCTTTATACATTTACTACTACTGCGCCAAGGAACAGGAACTTAACTCCTTCATTAATGCAAGTCTTCTCTATCTCAACAACCATTATTCCTGTATACATTAAATTTCAAACCATTAGTGGTTTATACTGCTATACTGTTATTACTCAAACCTGGCCCAGAGTTCTTTCCTTTTGCAGTCTATTTCACTTAGCTCAGTAGCAAAGACAGTACTACAACTATACATCCTTCCCAGAGCACTTCTTCTTGACTAGCATCATAATCTAAGTTTTAATGTATTGTCACAGCTCAGCATTCAAGATGGAGTGGTGTCAATTTTAGGTCAAGGTAGAGTAAAAAGGGTACGGTTACTGTACAAAGCTGCCAGGTTGATTAGGGTTCAAATACAGGTGTGGGCAGCTGGCATCATTCAACTCAGGTGTCCACGCACCCTCTGTGGGTTGGTAGGTAACTGAGTCCCTAGGGTAACACATAGGGCAGGTAACTGTGGTAACCTGGATGATGCAGTGGCCTTGTAGCTTAGGATGATGGAGTGAATAACCCGTCATGTGTTCAAGGGCCTAACATAGGGAGATGAGCATTGCAATAAAGTGCCTCACGGTATCTACTCCTAAACTTTAGCTTTCTTCACCAAACAAACCTTCACCATTCATACCATTCACAACCATCACCAAACCTCTTGCCACAGTTTGAGTTTTAACCTCTCATAACCCCATGAACCCCATCCAAACATACTCGTATATATTTGTTTCTACAGTATACCTAACAACCATGGGGACATCACAGACCCCTGTCTCACTCCATGCATCACCATCTTTACCAACACATGGCCTTCAGTTGCCATTCATTATCATTCTTCTATGACACTCCATAACAACTCATTATATTTTACAGGGCTGGTGTAACCTCTCCCCTTCCAGTCTTCAACCACTAACACCCTAGAGCTCCTCAGCATCTCCCTTACTTCAGCATTGTAATAAAAATAAAAGCAATATTTTCAATATAGGTACAAAACATACAGCTTACATATGGACGTGACTCCAAATGGCACCAAAGACATGGCTGTCTAAACACAACGATAATAAAAATTCAGCTAAGCTAAATGCAGTAACCCCTTGGTTACCGTGCATACCTGGTGCCGAAATTGGCGCATGACGGAACTGCACGATTACGAATACACAAAACCAGGCAACCCAAGCGAATGCCTAAATTTTTCCTTTGTCAGTCTAAACCCACTAAATACAGCACATAATGTTGTGGTAAGCACCTGAAACACACACAGGCATGGTTAGGTTACCAGAACTCAACTAAGCCTAATACTGAAAAATACACTAAGCTCTCTGTGTAAGCTGATGTTTCAGTATGGTACTGACAAGCAGCCTACATGTGCTCTCACTGTGCATTGTAAGTGGAACAGCTGTGGTGTTCACCCAGGAGCCAAACCTCCTAATACTTCCCCATACCTCGCCATGGGAAAGGACCCTGGTCAGACCCCGGTGCGATGCTGTTTACCACAAATGGGCAATGGTTCTGTATGTGCTATACTGTATTTGTACGACAGACCGACAGAAGCAGTTGCTTACCTGTGGTCAACGATTCTGCACAGCCAGAGAGACCGGGTTTAGCAACTACAACAGTAACAGCTGTACGCAGAAAGCTGTAATATTTGGATTTTCACAACACCAACATATAATGATAACTTGTAGTCTTCATTAACTCTTTGTATATGAGAGGTTTTTCCCATGTAAAGAAAAATAATAAATATATAAATTCAAAAAATAATATACACTAGATAGCAAGAAGAACATGAAAAAGATGCCAACTGCTTGGAGTCTTTCCTACGTTTAAAAATAATCTGTAGACGGTTCGAATAAAATAAAAAAGATATCATGTGGCCGGATTAGTTTCAGCCTGCGATATGCTGACGTCTTTTGTACTACATTCCGAACAGTTTAACTTACCTTCAGCGAGACTTCTCAAATGGATAGGTGAGATACACTTCACGCATCCCATCACCTCTAGGGGTTCTCTCTTAAACTCAATACAGATAACAAACAGCATAAGAATTAAACACTACTGGATTAAAGGAGTTACATGTACAGTCATTAGTTCCATACCTGATAAATCCACAGGCTTTTAGGTAGCCTGGTCTGCAGATATGCCCATCACATATTTCTCTCGGACAGTGGCTCTGTATGAGTGTCTGACAGGGCACTGGGGCTGGAGATATTGGCTAGATTGGGTTATCTTGTGGATATGCCAACCACCTTGTATAATCATCATATCCCTGCTTGGTAATGCGTAGCATATATAATATATACACTATATATACTGTATACAATGGCTTTTCCTTCCCTGGTGGAGGTCTGATTCCGCAGCACAGGTCCTTTTCAAGGTGACTGTACCTAGAAATAGATTGAGTAATAAATGGGCAGTATATGAAGAACAATACACAACTACAATCCACTCGGCTCTAACATATGATTTCCATCCCAACGACACCATAGTCTAAGTGATTTGTGTCATAAAAACATATTTCATGGGAATTGTTATATTCATCCCAACCTCAAGCCCAAAGTATCTGTTTTGAAAGAATTAAAAGACCACGTGAAAACATGTACGTGACCTCTGCCATTCTGTGTTCCCAAATCACATATCTTATATCGTATACATTGTGAGCACATCGATAAGTTACTACTTTCAAAATCTGGTTGACACATCTTAAGAATACTCAGTTATAATATACTGTTTGAAATCGGAGACAGGGTGGAGTATACAAATCTTTTCCTTCTCCGACAGTTCATCCCATAGCAAAGTAACAGGTAACGAAGCAAGCAATATATTTTTACTGACGTTTGTAGCCAGTTACACACTTTACAAGTGCGTGCCAGCTACTACAATGTCTAAGATGCGGATATTATAAACGGAAAGAACGGCGAGAGTGACACTCCACACATCGAAATTTCTGTTCCTCTTCTCCTTCTCTCTTGTCATGTTCTTCTCCAAGCAAGCCTTTACATCGGCACCTCTCTTACTCTCAACTATCATCCACACTGTAACCAACCAACATAAAGTACTTTTCCCCCCTTCCGGATTCATCATCTTATCGTTAACACTTTCGCCAATCATTATCTGTCATGATCTCTCACTGATCTAATATGCCTTACACTTCATATACACATTTCTGCATTCCTCTGTCCTCACACCTGCAAAGTCAGCCGTCCCTGCAACTCAAGAAGGCTGCAATTTAAGAACTCCCATAATTGTAGTATTCTTTATATTAATTTCCTCTTCCTTTCCTCTGGTTGCACTTCGCTGTAGTGTAATTGCAGGAGGATATAAAAGACCATCAGGATTCACAGATATTTAAAAATGTACAGTACCAGAAATTACGATTATTTTACCTTACATAACTGAATATAAGTCAGGGAAATGGCTTAAAATATTACAACTCTTCTGCAAGATTTTTGAGACCCTTTAGATCATTCTAGGGCTAATTTGAGCACACACACACACACACACAAATGCTATATCAACATGGGTCCAATATTCAACTCTTACAAAGCTATAATTACTGACGACCTTATGGGTTAATAATGAAGGAGACAATCTTGCAGGTCCGTTTCCAGTCTCTCAAGGCCATTTTTCAATCTTTCAAGGCCATTTCTCAGTCTTCCAGAGCCATTTTTCACTTTAAGGTTCCTTTTTGTAGTTTTTTTATGGACAATTCTAGTCTTTCAAGGTAATGCTCAGCCTTTCAAGTCCATTTTTCATTCTTTCAAGTCTACCCTTCAGTCTCAAGACCATTTTCAAGTCGTTCAGGGCCCATTTTCAGTCTTCCAGGTCCATTTCAGTCCTGCCTCACATCTCCACTGTCTCCATGCCGAGTCCTGATGCCGCAACAGATGGCCTGGCGTGGGGGAAACGCTGGTATGCCTGGTTAGTGTACTGGTGGGCGTGGATGGCTGCGGTGGCCGGGGTCTGCTGGAGAACGGCCACGCCTCCACCACCGCCAATTGCAGAACTAGCCTGAGAGAGTAGCTGTCGTTAGTTGTCGATGGATTACTCTAGCTCTCTATCTCAGCTATTGAAGAACTAGCTGTCATTTGCCCTCTCACTGTATGGACAATTCTAGCTTTCCATAATAGCTCTTGAAGAATTAGCCTGCAAGAATAAAGGTAAGATAATGGTGGAGCAACCGCCATGAGGCACTTAGCAGCGGTGCTCATCTCCGTAATTTAGGCCTTTGAGCCTCTGCTGGGTTTGTCACTCAGTATCCTAGGCTGCATCATCAAGGTTAGCACATTCTCGCACCCCCCCCCCCCAAGTGTTACCCTAGGTACTCATTTAACCTACAAACCCATAATGGGTGGATGGAAACCTGAGTTGAGTGACACCGCCTACCAGCACAAGGATTCGAACCCTGGCGCTAACGGGCCAGCAGCTTTGATGTCAGCGACGCAGACCACTCAGCCACAGCGGGGATACAACTTATCCACTTAGTAATATGAAGGTACGGACAGACCTGGCAGTCTATTTCAGCTGTTGCCATATTACCTAACAGCAGTGAAGCCACCCACTTACACCAGAGCCACCACGGCAGGCGTCTCTCTCCAGCGCCTACGGAGAGAGACAGTAGCTGAAATCAAGGAGGATCCAACCAGACAACTGCCCACTGATTCCGCCATCCACAACTGTCGAGATGGCGCCAAAAAACCAGAAGAATCCACAGACAAGGAAGAGAACACAGGCAATACCCCGAGCCAAGTTAAGACGAAGGAACTATGGTAAAGAAGGATCGAACCACCCACCTGTGCAAGTACTCCGCCAGCTAATCCCGTCAAGATGGCGGCCAAAACCCAGGAGAATCCACAGCCGAAGAAGACAATGAAGGCGTCGTTCCAGCCCGGGCCGTATTCAACGAACCACACCGTACCCGTCACCCACACGGAGAAGGTGAGGAGCGTGAAGGACAAGAGGCCTCCTACGTCACGATGCAGACCTTGGACATCGAGTGGGTTGGGGAACGCTTTGTCCTGCAGAAGGGGAGATGTGAAAGTGGTGGCCGAATAGTTAGAAAATTGGTCTGCTGTCTGAAAGTGAAGGATATTAGGTCTATCCTAATACAAAATGTCAGTACCAGCCAGACCTCAGAACGCATTGTCTAGTAAGGTGGATACGTGGTTAGGAAACTGGTCTGCTGTGTAGAAGAATACTGAACAGCTTGTACACAACGAGACAGAAGAAATAATGGAAGCCTTAAAAGTGCTCAGCATAAGTGTTGTCATTCGAATCATCATTTACACTGAACCACACCACACCCGTCACCAAAGTGGTTAGGGAAATGGTCTGCTGTGTGAGAGAAAGCTGGACGGCTGGTACAAGACAGAAGAAATAATGGAAGCCTTATAGGGGGACAATACAGGCGTTGTCACTGGTCATTCCTTCAATCAACCACACCTCACCCGTCACCCGAAAATAGAAGGCTCTGAAGAGTGAGTGGGTTGAGGAATGCTTTGGCCTCTATGGCAGTCAAGATGACAAAGAAATAGTCCACTACCTCAGAAAATACTATACTCTTTCAACTGTAAGTTGGTTTAAAACTGCCATCTTTGTATCTCGAATGTGAGATGTAGCAATAGAATAACACTAGATTATGTTGCTAGTAACAAAGAAGTGCTCTGGAAAGGATATACAGCCGAAGCATTGTGTTTTTCTGCCACTCCACTATATTTAATCAGCTGCAAAAGGACGAAAAGCAAGGGCAGGTTAAGGTAAAAAGGGTATAATAGCAGTAGTCTAGTATTCTAACCAAGGCTCGTCTAAACGTAAACCCTGTGGACTGCAGGCTGAAGTTGCCCTTCTTCAGCAGTCCGCCATCCGCTTTTCGGGGGATAGGGAGGGGATTCAGGGGCATTTGTAATTGTATAACCACACACTCCACCACCCGTTCATATCAGTGCCACCGCGTGAAGGCGTCCAGCACTGTGTGAAGATATACCAGCCGTGATGAGGAATATAACCAGGCAGATCCTCCTGCTGGTATATCAGTGCCACTACATGAAGGAGTCCATGGTATACTGACCGTCATAAGGAAGATGGCACGAGAAGTGTAGAAGATAAGACCAAAATTGGCTGGAATCTGTACGAAGGATCCATAGAGTGTTCTGCCTGAAAAAAGACAATAATAATAATAATAATAATGATAATAATAATAATAATAATAATAATAATAATAATAATAATAATAATGATAATAATAATAATAATAATAATAATAATAATACGAGTAATATTAATAACAGCAACAGCAACAACAACACTACTACTACTGCAACTACTACTACTACTGTTACTACTACTACTAATGACAACAATAGTAGTAGTAGTAGTAGTAGTAGTAGTAGTAGTAGTAATAATAATAATAATAAGAATTTAATAATAATAATAACAAAAATAACAGCAATATGCACCTTACCATCATATACGCAATATCCCAGTGTAAATCCAATTGACAACCCGAACACCAGCTGCAAAAAATAGAATCAGTATATAAGCATAAGTAAATACACAGAAAACCTATCAACTACACGAGTCTGCCTCCCAATTCCCTAAAAAGAGCATGGTGCATTTACAGATATATATATATTTTTTTTGAAGCCACTGGGTTTACGTTTCAGATGAACCTGGGGCTATGCTATAAGGCTTGTGTGTGTGTGTGTGTGTGTGTGTGTGTGTGTGTCATGGAAAGAGTTATTCGAAAGACTTATTTAATCTAGCTCCATGATGGCAACCAGCCCTGAATGAGACAGCTCTAAAATGCACAGCTCTAAAATGCACACACACACACACACACACACACACACACTTCCAATATATATTCAGTTCAGATGGTGGGCCTCTTTACTCACCAGACCTATTGATCCGACCACTATAAAGGCTATTTGCAGGCCAGAGAAAGAGTTGGATCGCCGCTGTGAGGGCTGGATTGGATCATTGCTCATCATCTGTAATAGTAATGGTAACGAGATATCTAAGAAATCAGAGTGGAGGAAGGACTTGGAAGGGAAGTAAAGGATAGTGTCACTCTATAAACAATGGGGTTAGACAGGGAGGAGTTCTGTCTCCTTCACTTTTTAATTGAACATACATGATGTCCTAAGAACTTTGACGGATTCCAGTACCGGATCGTGCCTTGGCATCACAAGAATTAATAGAAGTGTTTATGCAGATGATACAGCCTTACTCGCTGATAGTAAAGAAAATACTGGAATTTTATGTACCCTATGTGAACACAAAATTAAGTACTTGACTTTGACGTTGGGTCTGGTTAGTACTTGGATGGGTGACCGCCTGGGAACACCAGATGCTGTTGGCATCCCTACGTGTCAAGTGGGGTTGGTGGAGGATTAGTGCCCCTCCCTGTAAAACAATTAACTCTAAGCCGTTGGCCACCCCGTTTGGGATACATGGGGTCTGGCAATGAATGAATGTAACACAAGTCCGAAATAATGCCTACTTTCCAGATTAACTGACTACGACTATAAGTACCACTACTACTACTACTACTGCTACTACTACCACCGCCACCACTACTACTACTACTACTACCACCACCACCACCACCACTACTACTACTGCTGCTGCTGCTACACATACCTTGAAAGCGTTGATGGGGCGTGTGTCAGCCATGGGTTAGCGTCTCTGATACTAACCTTATCTTTTATCTTCTACCACAATGACACACTGATAACAGCCAGGCGGAATGATAACGAGGAGGATGGAAGGAAGGAGTAATGAGTGAAGAATGAAAATGAGCATCAACGACACAAGGCCCGTGAGATTAAAATGGCAGAGATTTTTGGCGTGGTAATGGTGATGGTATTATTATTATTATTATTATTAGTAGTAGTAGTAGTAGTAGCTGTTGTTGTAGTGGAAGAAAAAGCAGTCGTAGTAGTGGTAGCAGCAGTGGTGGAATTTTGTGTGTGTGTGTGTGTGTGTGTGTGTGTGTGTGTGTGTGTGTGTGTGTGCTTTGTTGCTCCACAGTAGGTCTCACTCTTATCTTGTCCCAGGCACCTCACTCATCCGTTATCAGATATACAATCAGTCTTTATTCCCTTCAAGAGGCTTTGGTGCTGGAGAAAGACGCCATCACGTGGTGGCACCTATATTTTCGAGCGACTCCGCTGCCCCGTTATGCAAATGTTCTTCGTCGCTTCCTATCCCTTCAAGAGCGGACAGCAGAAGGACAACTTTAGCCTGGAGTCCACATGGTTCGCGTTGGTGGGGTGAGGGGTAGGCAGAGAAGGCAGGGTGGTATATAGGCAGGCAGGGGCTGTAAACAGGGTGACAGGTAGGCAGGGTGATGGGGTGGCAGGGGAGAGTGAAAGCAGGGGGAGAGATGTGGGTGATGCAGCAGAGAGAGAGAGAGAGAGTGAGAGAGAGAGAGAGAGAGAGAGAGGTGACTATAAGAGGACCAGCGCGATCTAATTACACCATGCCTTGTACAAACATAATATCCATTGTGCAACCTCCTTATCAGTTTTAACAATGCACCGGAGTACATGATAAGGTACCGTAGTAGATAAACAAACATCAGAAATAAATACTAAGCCATTTCATAACGATAAATAAAGACTGAGCAATTGATTTTGAAATGAAGTAATCTTATTTCGGACACTACCAAACTTTTAAGAATATTTCCTAAGTTTCATTATGTTTCAGGTGAAAAATGAAATGTTATTATTGTCCCCATACTTATGCACAGTGTAGGTGAGGATGGGTTAAATTGTGTGTGTGTGTGTGTGTGTGTGTGTGTGTGTGTTTACTAAAGCTCCAACCCCACACATGCAGGTGATGTATAATACCTAGAATAAATCGCTAAAGAAAGGGAGCTACAACACAGGAAACTTACAAACGGATCCCCGGAGAATTTTCCTATAAACACAAGGTGGCGAGCGGATGTGAGCGGCCGGGCAGAAAGGGGGACCAGGTGTAAACATCAGGACATATAGTGGGGACGGTGCTTATGTGGGACGGAATGCAGGCTAACTGAGAATGAGGTGTGCAGGGAGAGTGAGGGAGGAAGGGAGTGAGGGAGGTAAAGGAGGTAGGAAGAGAAGGAGAGGGAGACTGAGAGAGGTAGAGAGAGTATGAGGTTGAATCAGGGAGACAAATATAAAAAGGGGAGGTAGGGTGAGAGAGGCAGAGAGAGGTAGGGTGAGGGAGGTACTGAATGAGGCAGGGAAGGGTGAAGGGCGACAGGGAGAGTTGAGAGAGAGAGAGAGAGAGAGAGAGAGAGAGAGAGAGAGAGAGAGAGAGAGAGAGAGAGAGAGTGTACATGACAGGTAAGTACGGTGGGGAGGAACTAATGTAGACAGTATGCGTCAGGAAGCCTGGTTGCGCGTCCCAGAGTAGCATCACACTAGGGTACTTTTGAACAGCAGGAGCATACGTCCGACCAACGCCAGTAATATCTGCGATTTATTCCTGCATCAAGCTCCGGATCCATCCCAAAATCTAATAAACTCTTCCTTGACCCACTGCCCGCATATTCATAGGTTTTTAAAAAAATCCGATGGCAACTTTTTGAGAAATCCTGTACACAAACAAACAGACAGACAGGCGTAAGTGAATACATAACCTCCTCCAGCGAAGATGGAGGAGGTAATAGCAACACCACAGACGTATTTCTAACGCTGCTGAGTGGTTACCTTCCCTAATTCTATGTCATGCTCGCATCCCCTCCATAAAAGCAGCCGGGCAATTAGTGACCTGTGTCCTCTGTTGGCTTAAGGATTGATTACGGTGTGTGTGTGTGTGTGTGTGTGTGTGTGTGTGTGTGTGTGTGTGTGAGAGAGAGAGAGAGAGAGAGAGAGAGAGAGAGAGAGAGAGAGAGAGAGAGAGAGAATGCGGGACTATATAATATATAATAAATACAATATATAATATATAACATATAGTTATATCATAACCCCACCAACAGGAAAAATACAGTAGCCTACGGTGAATCCAACTTCCTGTAGCCAGCACGAAAAAGGAGGCGTTGTCAGCGTGAAGTGGGCGTGTGTGGGGCAGTAATAATCAGGTGCAAGCATACCTGGCAGCGTCACTATCACCAGATTAAACGATCTAACTTGGGATGACCCTCACAGACCGTGGTTCCATCCTTCTTCTAAACTATTATGACAGGCTGTGTCAAACCACGGCCCCTCCATGACAGGGGCTCCTATTCTCGTCGGCTTCTCCCTAACACCTTTTCTTCAGCGATTTATGTTTGGAGAAGAGCACAGTAAGGTGTAATAAACAAATTAATCACTTAGGAAAGGGTGTCAGAGAGCTGTGTCAAACATGGCCGCCAGCAGGGACAGAGCTATTGACCAAGGCGAAGGTCAAAGGGCAAACCTGCTCCAGAGATATGTGATTAAGGTCCTTGGCTATGTCAAAATTCAGCTGAGAGAGAGAGAGAGAGAGAGAGAGAGAGAGAGAGAGAAAGAGAGACAGAGATAGAGACAGACAGACAGACAGAGTCGTAACTATTTAATTAAGTTTCTCAATCAGTAGAGTCCACAGCCAATGACCATGATGCTCTCTCTCTCTCTCTCTCTCATTCTTTGGAAAAGCCACTGACCATGAAACTGCAGCAAAAAATTTAAACTGGTCACTCCTTTATTCCTGATGATGATGATGATGTTGATGATGATGAT
>NC_137061.1:520515-523015 GCF_032717465.1 Coenobita brevimanus | reverse complement strand
ATTGTTTGCGCATGTGAGAGTGAGGGAAGGGGTGAAGGAAGGAAAGGGAGAGGAGGAGACGAGGGAAGAAAAGGGAGAGGAAGGGGAGGGGGCAAGGAGAGAAAGAAGAAAGGGGGAAGAGAGGATGGAAGGGAGGGGAAGGAGGTAGGAGGTGGAAAGGAGTGGATAAGAGGGGGAAGAAGTGCAGAAATGGGGAGGGATGGGACTGAGGAGAGAGAGAGAGAGAGAGAGAGAGAGAGAGAGAGAGAGAGAGAGGAAGGTAGGTGGAAAGCCAACGTAACTCAGTTCCTCTCAGTCTCTCGCCCAGTGAGGTGGTCCCTCACTCTCTCTCTCTCGACGTCTCTTCAGCAGCCAACTTTAGGGCAAAGGTAAGATTACATACATCTATTGCTTATTTCAGTTACCCACGTCACCCATTGCCTTTCGCCCTGCTTATTATCATCATCATCATCATCATCATCATTGGTATATCCGAATTTCACCGCTCAACCCCGCCAGCTACCTGCCTCTTCCTCTAACCCCATCTTCCAGACCCACCGACATGTCAAAATATTTAATAAATAAATTATCACACCTGTCCTGGAGGAGACAGCTGCACCATGTATTAAATTATGGAGGGTGAGTATTAGCGCTCAAGTGGTGATATGTGAAGGGGTGTGACAAGCATGAAGACTGCTGGGACTCAGGGAACGGACAGGGTAACGGAAGAAATGCAACCTATTCAGTGCGGTGACGTATTTCTTACATTCTTATCCCTGGTCTTATTCAAATTGTTATTCCTACTCTTGCCAGGATTTTATTCAGCTGACAAAAGCCCCCTGGTAGTCAAGGGGTGAACCAAGGCTACATCTAACGCCCTAGAGTTCCAAAGGTTCCATTCCGAGATAAATAAAGGCGTCGGCAGATACCAAGGAACAGTAGTAGTAGTAGTAGTAGTAGTAGTAGTAGTAGTAGTCGTAGTAGTAGTAGTAGTAGTAGTAGTAGTAGGAGGAGGAGGAGGAGAAGGAGGAGGACGAGGAGGAGGAGGACGAGGAGGAGGAGGACGAGGAGGAGGAATCAGAATAAGAAATAACCCTCTCATCTCTCTGCGTTTATTTTCTTAGGGAGTTCAACAAGTTTATCTGGCGCAAGGTCCCTAAACCCTGATCTGGCCAAGGCTGGGTCTGTGAGAGGGAAGTCGGCAACGTTTCCTGCGGCACAATTCTATTTTTCTTTTCCAGCTTAGAACACAGTATTTTATTTTGGTGAGATTGAGTCCTAGCAGCCTGAAAGCATTAGGAAGTAATATGTATCATGGCCACACTTCACTCACGGCGAAGTATAAGATTTAAGGATATACCGTATATAATAGATACCGGTAAATACAAACTCATGATGGACAGCCAGACAGATAGATAGATAAATAGACAGATAGGATTGATTAATTGACTGAATAATGGACAGACAGCCAGACAGATAGACACAGACAGAAAGCCACACAAATAAACAGACCTAAAGACACAGACACATAGTCAGATTCAAGTGCTGTACATATCGGTTGAAGACTGTGGCCATTCTCTCTGGTCATTCTTCTCACGTTTCCTCTTTCCTGTCTGTGTTTGGTTGCTGGAGGTTAAGTGAATTTACTACCTTGTCTATACTTCTTATATTATTTCAAACCTTTTATTTTATTCCTTCACTTCCCTCCACCCCCTCTCTTTCCTTCATATTCACTCATTACCTTCTCCCTCCCTCTCTCTCCCTGTCCCCTTCCCTGTTCCCTCCCTCATCCTCCTTCCTTCCTCTCTCTCCTTCCTTCCTCTTCTTCCCCCTCCTCCCGCCTCTCTCCGGTTCTCGTTATTTTATTTCAAAGCTTTTATTCTATTCACTCACTACCCTTTCCTTCCACCCCTCCCTTCTCTCTCTTTTGTGTGTGTGTGTGTGTGTGTGTGTGTGTGTGTGTGTGTGTGTGTGTGTGTGTGTGTGTGTGTGTGTGTGTGTATACCGTATATATATATACTCACCTTTCTTCTAGCTCACATATTTTCACGTCTTTCTCTCACACTCTTGACTTTCTTATTTCCTACCATTAAGTCGTTCTCTTATCATACTTTCTTTATCTTCTCATGTTTTCTCACTCACTCTCTCACTTTCCCCAACAAGCAGTTAACATACATATCTGCATCTCCTTCTTCTTTTTTCCTCTAATCTTCCTCCAGTTCTCTCCATCTCCCTCCTGCTTTTCCTCTTCCTCCTCTCCATCATCGCCTCCCCATCCCTCTCGTATCCTCCCCCCCACCTCTGTCCTCTTTCCTTGCATAATTAGTCCCTTGCTTCTACACACACACACACACTCACACACACACCAACCACTTTCTTCACCTGCCACTCATTACTCTAACTCTGAAGTGCTTGCTCACACACACACACACACACACACACACACACACACACACACAAACCAGCTAATTACTTCACAAGAGTATATGTAAGCTGTCGGTCACACTTTCACAAAGCTTGT
>NC_137061.1:380515-518015 GCF_032717465.1 Coenobita brevimanus | reverse complement strand
CCGTCCGTATTTCTAATATTTACAGTCAAATTTCTATGTACTACCCTTCATTTGCCATAAACCAACGGCAATGTAATTATAACTATTACAAAAAAGAAGAGCTATTTTAAGTACACGCAATGACTGGAATGGAAAATCAAGCACTCTACCTTCACATGACGATGAGATCCGTTGACCTCCGTTTCAAGTTCCAGGTTTCCTTTGGAATGGCACTAATTCACACGCACAAACAACGCACACACACAGAGAGATATTAGACTACCAATTAATTAGAAGAAAGCCATCTTCTTCCACCCAGTAACCACAAATAGGATCGTCTTGTTGAACTAGAAAGCACTGACGTAATTGAATCCTGTGCGTGTTTACACTGTATGCATTCCAACAGTCATGAAATAAAATGAAAAATATTACTTAGCCTTGGTGGCTTTAGAAAGTTATTATGGATCGTAAACGTAGAATCTAAATTGACCATGTCATTAAATTGATTTAAATATTTCATTAATGAAGTGAATATTAATTTATTTCTTAACTTATGAATGAATGCGCACAGATGTAAACAATGGCCTAGACGCCAATGGTACGAGTTGGAAGGGCGTTGAATTATTAGTAATTAAGTATAGAAAAGCAAGTCAAACTAGCTTAAACTTAACGGAAAAGAATGCGGGATGCAACTGTGTTTCTCAAGCCAAGGATCATGGACACAGAGGGGAATGTGAGGGAGAAAAAGAGGAAGAAAGAAGGACAGTGCATGAAGATGATTCAGGACAGTGACAGTAACCTAGATTTGACAAACGTATGATGCCACCTGCATTGAGATTCACAAACTTGTATTAAGTTCCCTGTCAGTGGAGCTGCCTGGTTGTACAAATATGTCTCAGCTTCCTCGCTATCCCCCGACGGGAGAATGGTGGACTGCTGGATGAGGGTACCTTCAGCCTACAGTCAACTGTGTTCACGTTAGAGATGAACCTGGGGCCACAGCAGCAGTTACCACTATTGCTGCTGCTACTACTACTACTCCTACTACTACTACTACTGCTCCAGGTACTACTACTACTACTACTGCTGCTGCTGCTGCTGCTACTACTACTACGGTACTACTACTTCTACTACTACTACTGCTACTACTACTACTACTTTACTTGTTTTAATTATTCTTGATCCGCGTTTTGCCCAATTTTGACCTGGGGATTTTGTGATTTATTGCATTTTTTTAATATAGATTTCATTTTAAAAATTTAGTTTGTGTGCTTTATGTCACTTTGAATTCCATTTTATGCTGACTGTTTTCTGTGTCAGTGATTCTCTTAAAGCATACTTCGTATCACTCACAGTGGGCGAATTGTATATTAATAATTTAAGAAGAAAAAAAGGTCGGGAGAAAAAGAAAGATGGTTACATTTCTAAAGAATGACGTCATTACCGCCACAGTTTCCAAGGCAACGAAAATAATCTTGTGTCACAGGCCGGTGCTTCCATTCATTCATTTCTTTCATTACTTGTTTTTTTTCTGTGGTTCATTTACAGATCTGTCCATTCGCGCATTTTTTACCGTAATTTATAAATTTATCAGCTTATTAATTTATTCACTTATTCCCTAGTTCATTCATCCTTCCATGTATTTATTAACTAGGCATCCATTCATTTCTTTTTTACATTCATTTACCAGTTCATTCATTCATCCATTTATTGTTCATTTCTTCATTCACTCATTCATTCATTCATTTATGGTATCCATCCATTTATGCATTCTTGTATCCACCCATGTATTTATTTATTTATTCATACATTCAGTCATTTATGCGTCCATCCAGCCTTTCTTCCATCCTTCCTTCCTTCTTTCGTGCCTTCTTTCCTTCCTTCCGTCCCTCCTTCCCTCCCTCCTTCCTTCCTTCCTTCCATCCATCCATCCCTATTTTCTCCCTCTCTCGTCCCCTTCCTTCCTTTCCTTGGTCTATTTTTACCTTAATGTTAGACAATTCACCCCCTCATTCTGAAAATGACCCTCATACGCACACACATACTCACACAGTCCCTTACTCTTTATTCCCCTTCCATTCTTCATATATTCCCCACATTCCTCCCTTCTCCCACAATCCTCTTTCCCCATCTCCTTCCATTCCTTTCCCATCCCGTCGCTTCTTTATTCTACCCCCAATCCCCCCCTCCCCCTATTCTTTCCTCTTCACACCGTTCCCCTCAACTCCATGCTTCCACTCCTCACCTTCCCGAGCTTCGACTACCTTTCCTCTCGAAATCCTTCCCTCACAGTGTAGGTCTGTACACTGTGCTCTCCATATCCTTCCTTCCCCTCCCCTCCCCTCCCCATCCACTCCTTTTATCCTTCCCTCTCCACTTTCTCCCCACATATTCCCCTCCCCTCTCTTCTCTCCTCTCCTCTCCTCTCCCCGCCCTACGTGCTTCGCCAGTGCTTGCTAAGGTAATTGACGCTGTTCCCCCAAACAAACACACACACACAAACATGCACACCACACACACACGTTTCATCTATTATTTTGTCCTTTGGCTTATGTCTGTTGATAATGATTATGGTGGTGGTGGTAGAGATGAAAGTGATGATGATAATGATGATAATGATTGTGGTGGTGGTATTAGAGATGAAAGTGATGCTGATAATGATGATGGTGGTGGTGAAGGTGGTGGTGCTGAGGATGCTGCTGATGATGATGATTGTTGCGTCATTAATATTCCTTTCAGTCTGTACTTTTTACCGTTCGTTCATATTTCCAACTCAGGGTATAGACTAAACAGTTCGTTCCCTAATGCCCAGCAGTCTTCACACACACACACACACACACACACACACACACACACACACACACACACACACACACACACACACACACACATGAACAGACAGACGGGAGGAAGAATAAGAGTGAAGATGAAAAGGAGAGAGAGAGAGAGAGAGAGAGAGAGAGAGAGAGAGAGAGAGAGAGAGAGAGAGAGGTGGAGGGGTACGCTCAGTGGTGGAAGAAACAGAATAACATACACAGGCAACTACAATAATAACCTTTCGACTAAAAGGAGAGAGAGAGAGAGAGAGAGAGAGAGAGAGTGAGAGAGAGAGAGAGGGAGAGACCATTGTCATTAATTTGCAAGCTTCTTAGCCTTGGCTTCATTATATTCAAATCCCATCCCATGAGGAGCATAGAGACCTGGGACTGGGCGAGAAAGTCCCGATATTTAAGGCTAGGGTGACCAGTTGCAATTCCCGGAGCGGTATTATATATGAAATAAGCACCGCCCATCCCTCGGATGTAATCCCTTATGGAGAGGAAATTCGGATGGAGCGCCTCAACCCACAAGATCACAAGGAGTCATTTGGTTACCTTGCTGGCGCCAGAAATAGATACCAGCCTAAATGATGATGATGATGATGATGATGATGATGATGATGATGATAATAATAATGATAATAATAATAATAATAATGATAATAATAATAATAATAATAATAATGCGTGTGAGTCAAGTTTTTCGAAAGTTACAGTTCAAACAGACGGCCACACACACAAAGGTGACGAAAACAGTTTGGGACATTAAATACATTAAAAAGGATAAGGTAAACGGAAGTGAGAGAGAGAGAGAGAGAGAGAGAGAGAGAGAGAGAGAGAGAGAGAGAGGGGGAAAGGGGGGGGGTCCATTTGTTTTCCTTAGTACCTACCCTCTTGGCATCTTTGTGAGTCGCAGCTGAGATACACAGAGCTACTTACGACCATTTTCCTCTCGTAACCAAGAACAGTAGACATTGTAAGTGCGAGAAGCTTGTTAACTATTATAATTTCAGTTTGCTTTGGAGGATAAGGCATTGTGACGGCCCCGCATCCTCTCCTAGATCGTCTTCGTGTCTAGCATCATAGTCTGTTCTAATATTAATCTTGTTACATATTAGCACTGGAGGAGTGGGAAATTTTACGCCAGGTTAAAGTGAAGAAAGTGGAGAAACGTGGGATGAATTGGCTGTTTCTTCTGTTTCTTCTTCTTGATTTTATTATTATTATTATTATTATTAACAATATTATTATTAGTATTGCTACTTTTATCCTCCTCCTCCTGCACCTCCTCCTCCTCCCCCTCTTTCTTTTCTTCCTCCTTTTCTTCCGTATACATTCAAGATGGACGGTTCGTATAAACAGCTCTCACCAGAGTGAAAGGAAAGGAATGACGTTAGGAAAGGGGGAGAGGTGTGACAGATAGATAGATAGATAGATGGATGGATAAATAGATAGACAGATAGATAAACAGGTAGTGAAAAAGAGGGGTAATAAAAAGCGACAAGAAGGAAAGGGAGAGATAGAAAGAAAGGAGGGCTGACACAGAGACAGAATGAGAAAAGAGAAAGAAGTAGGTAGCACCAGGAAGGAGGAGGTGAAAGGAGTAAGTGAAAGAAGAAAGAGAAGAGAGATGACAGGAGGAGATGAAAGAAAGTTAGTGGAAGACGAAGGAGGAGGTGAAAGGAGGTAAGTGGAGGAAGCAGGAAGAAAGGAGAGAGAGAGTAAAGACGTAGGTGCAGAAGAAGTGACAAGCAAAGGTAAATTGCTTAAAAAGGGGAAAAGAGAGAGAGGGAGAGACTTCAAAGCCCCAAAGTCCTCAATGTCTCTTATTCCTGTCGGTTCCCCAGACTCACTTTAACTTGGCCTAAAATTGCCATCTCTCATCTTGAATGCTGAGTTGTGACAATAGATTAACACTAGAATATGATGCAAGTCAGGAAGAGGTACTATGGGAGGGATGCAGAGCCGAAGTGTGTGTCTTATTGGCTCTAGCTGACAGGAAATACTAGAATTCTTGAGGGTTTAAGGAAGAAAAGGTGTTGGATCTTTGTTCTGGCTAGAATCTAACTTAAGGAATCTAGGGCTTGTATTCTCGTCGGGTAAGGAAGCCCCCTAACACCTCTGCCTTAGCTATTTATGTCCGGATATGGGGGTTAATATCCTTTTGTACGTTATTTATGTAGAGTGTGGTGATATTCGATGGGTTAATGTACCGTAACAGAAGAGGACATTCATTTGTAATAAATATCATAAATCGCAAAAGAAAAGGTGTTAGGGAGATTTCTCAACCAACGAGATTTCCGGCCTAGGTGTTGTGTACAAAAACCATATGTGGTTCACCTGTTAGTGGTGGGCGAGGGTGGGGTTACCTGCGGCGATGTAGCACTGTCAGCAGTTTACACCATATGTCAAGAAGGGGGTCCAAGGAGGAGGAGGAAAGAAGGAGAAGAGAGAGAGAGAGAGAGAGAGAGAGAGAGAGAGAGAGAGAGAGAGAGAGAGAGAGAGAGACGGGGGGTAGGAGTTGGAATGAAGTGTTTATAAGAGCATGACTCCATCCTGTCACTCCAGAACATGATATCAGTGTGTTTGTTTATTTCCTTTAATGAACAGAGCAGGTTATCAATAAACAATTTTCTGCATGTAAACTTCCTTCAGCACCTTGTAATGTGTTTGGATGCGGTGTTTGAATCATCATCATCACCATCATCATCATCATCATCGTGGTTGTCATTATCATCATCAGTATCGTCATAATCATCATCAGAGAGAGAGAGAGAGAGAGGGATGAGGAGGCAGACAAAGACAGACAGAGAAACAGACAGGCAAACAGAGAGAGAGAGAGGGGAGGGGTGGCAGACAGAGACAGCGAAACAGAGACAGGAACACACACACACACACACACACACACACACACACACACACACACACACACACACACACACACACACACACACACACACACACACACACACACACACACCACGAGGGTGTAATATGCTGAGTTTAACCAAGCATTCAGGGCACCAGAAACCAAGGAGATTAAGGGAATAAGTGAGATGGTGTGGGTGTACCAGGATGAGAGAGAGAGAGAGAGAGAATGTAGGTGAAAGAAATTATGTCTGAGAAAGTTGCTGACACCAAGTAAACCTAAATATCAGAGGATAGCAGTCTCTCTCTCTCTCTCTCTCTCTCTCTCTCTCTCTCTCTCTCTACAAGCCCCTGTGCAGCCAGCCAACCAATTCGCCACACGCAGCTTCCCGTGAGGTTTGCCAAGTTAAGCCCCTCAGATGCCGGCTAGTGCTTGGATGGGTGGCCGTCTTCTGGAAATGTTTGTGAGTTCAGCATCTTTTACTTTTTCCTTCTTTTTGTATCAGTTTCTGTAGAGTTTGGCGCGTCCTTGGTTTTATATTTTTAGATTTAAAATATGACATTCAGTCCTCTTTTAGATTGATAAATAGATAGGTCGACAGTTGCAGAGGGTTAAAGAAAGTATGGGGTCGGTTTAGCGCACCCAAATACGGGGAATTACTGGTTAAATTCTAGGGGAACAATGGAACTTGGAAAAAATGTGCTTATCTACCTTAATAATCCACGTGTAGTTGATAGGCGTTCATTTACGCTTTGTTTTTCTTCTCTTTTACTTCCCTCTCCCTAACTTCTCTCTTCATACACTCTTTTTCTTCCCCTTTCTTGCTTCTATCCTCATGCTCTCTTTTCCTTCTTCCTTCTTACTCAGGTTTAAGTAAAACTGTTTCCCCCTCCTTTTCCCTGTAGTGTCATCCATCCTCTGTCTGTCTGTTTATCTGTCTGTCTATCCATCTGTCTGTCTGTCTTTGTCTCTATATATCTATCTATCTGTCTATCTGTCTCTGTACGTGTAATTCATTTTAGCTACTGCATATCCCTCTGTTTACATCAGAATTCTCTCTCTCTCTCTCTCTCTCTCTCTCTCTCTCTCTCTCTCTCTCTCTCCAGTCACCTTCCTAGCCTCCCATCCACATCGTCTCAGTAATTATATGCAAACTTAATCTAGCTTATAGAATCTGCATACATATTGGCAATTTTATCAGTATATTTCTAAGTTATTTTTGTTCCTTATTTACTGTCTCTATCTGTTTATCTATCTGTCTATATGTCTGTCTTTTCATACGTGTCTATGTTTATCAATCCGAGTTTCTATCCATCAGTCTGTCTGCCTGTTTTCTTCATCATCATCATCATCATCATCTTTTTCTAATTCTTCCTCTTCGTTCTTGCTCGCAGTCCTATTTCCAGGTAAATTTCCAGCTGTCTCTTCCATGTGACGTTCACTCCTTTACTTCCAACTTTTGAGATATTGCTCTCTCTCTCTCTCTCTCTCTCTCTCTCTCTCTCTCTCTCTCTCTCACTTCTTTTCGCTCCTCCTCCTCCTCCTCCTCCTTCCCCTGCCATCTCCCAGAATTTTTCGCTGTCTCAGACATCTGCACATCAACACACCTTGATCTTTTAGTCTCCCCTTCCCTCATTTCCCCCTCCCATTCCCCCCCTTTCCCTCACCTCTTCCATTTCCCCTCCCTGTCTTCCCTTTCCCTCATCCCTATCTTCCCTTTCCTTCCCGTTCTGTTCCTCCTTCTCCACTCCCTTTCCATTTCTACGTATGCTTCCTCGTATCCTCTTCCCCTCCCCTTCTTTCTCAGTCCCCCTCCCCTCCCCTCCTCCCCTCCCCACCTCTCTTCTCCCCAAGGTACTGCTCCAGATGCTCAGTCTGTCTCTACCTCTTCTCTCTAATATGTCACTACCATGTTCAGTTTTGCTCTGTTTCTGGTTCATCTTCCCATCCCATTCCTTCCCCTCCCACGGCAGTAGCATCAGCGTAAACACAGTGAAAGATGAACAGTGGAACATCCTCTGTCTATCAGTCTGTCTGTCTATCTATCTATCTCCCTCCTATCGCCCTTTATTCTGTCTATTCACCTATGTATCTCCCTGTCTTATCGCCCTTTTGTAACTTCTCAATTCACATACTCTTTCATTCATGTTCTCTCCTCCTTCTCCCTCTCTTCCATCCACTTCCCTCACCTTCCCTTCCTCTTCACCCCCTTCCTCTCCCTACCGTTTCCTCCCTGTTCCCCCTCTCCCACCTCTCCTTCCTTTCCTCCCTCCCATTTCCTCTCCCCTGCGCCCCATCACTCCCGTCCCCCCTCCCGTTCTCTCATATTAGAGGTCAGTGGAGCCTGTTAATCACCCACGAGTAGTTGGCCAATATACACAAGACCTCAGATTGCCAAGCCTCTCTCTTCCTTCATATTCATTCCGCTAGAGGACCATTTTATACAGCTTGGGAGAGACCACCATCATCATCATCATCATTATTAATCGTTATCTTCATCGCCATCGTTATTGTCATCATTATTATCCTTTCTTTGCATCATAATTATCATCATCATCATCATTATAGTCAAATCTTATTCTTCCTAAACTGTTGTGAATACAGTTAATAATATAAAGAGCTTCAACACACACACACACACACACACACACACACACACACACACACACACACACACACACACACACACACACACACACACACACACACACACACACATACTCTCTCTCTCTCTCTAATCCCACTTCATCCCTCTTTCATTCCGAGTTTGATCATCGCTAATCAGAATTTAATCCATTTTTCAGATCCGTCGCGGAATTGGAGAGGAAGACCGAAGAAGAGAAAGAGAGGAGAAGAAAATTGATTAGAGGAGAAGAGGAAGAAAGCACAGATAAAGAAGAAGATATAGAAGAAGAAAGGATGAAATAAGACGGAAGAAAAGCAACAGGAAAAGAAGAGAGTGTAGGGGAAAGAAGGAAATCAGAAGAGGAGGGCAAGAAGAGTGGACAAGAGAAGGAAGAAGGAAGAAAGGGGGTAGGAAGGAGGGAAAGGAAAGAGGAAGGAATGAGAAGAAGAATTACGGTATAGACGTGAAGAAGAGAGAAGTAGAAGAGGAGGGAGAGAAAGCTTGAAATAAAAAGTGGTGAAAAGAAAGAAGAGAGGAAGAAGAGAGAAACGTACAAGAAAAGAGAGGAAGAAAAAAGAAGGAAGAGTGCAGAAGAAAGAACAGAAAAGGAAATCAAGAAGTACAGCAGCAGACGGGAGGAAAGAAGAGGAAGGAAGCGAAGGAAGGGAGAAGGAAAGAAGAGAACAGAAGAAATAGTAAAAAGAAGAGAAGTAAGGAAAATAAGAGAAAATAAGAAAAAAAGAGAAGAAAAACGCCTAGAACAACTTTGGCATTTTTCTTGATCAGTAAATTTTCCTTCCCTGACTTTCAGACAGATCTCTCTCTCTCTCTCTCTCTCTCTCTCTCTCTCTCCCTACCTACCTACCAGTATTTACCTTCTTCTCCATCTGTCTTATCTATCTTTATCTATCTACCTACCTACCGACCAACGCTTTCTTCCCCACACTCTCATCACCTCAACCAGCCCTTCAACTTGCACCCAAATCTCCACCATGTTTCCAAATCCACTTCTGTCTGTGGACTTTACTGAGGTGGAATATCTATCCTTTTGGGTGGAGGAGGGACGTAGGGAGTCAGGGTGAAGAGGAAAGTAAAAGGAAAGTAAGAGAACACACACACACACACACACACACACACACACACACACACACACACACACACACACACACACACACAATACCCAGGTCTGTTACCTATTCTCAGGGTCATTTCCATCTCTAAACCCCATCCCCATACCTTCATCCCTCACCAATATCATCCCAACACCTCCCCTTCTCACCCATTCCAACCCTTCACATCCCATTCTCACTCACATCAACCCCACAGTTACCCCAGCCACACATCTCCACAAACACCCTTCCCCATATCTTCATACCCGAACCATACTTTCCGTACAGTCCCTTCCTCACCCTACCCATCAGTCTCCTTCTCCACACATCTCAATTTCACCCACAAAATCCTCGTACATACTTTCTTCTCCTACATATCGCAATCACATCCCTCCCATCCCTACATCTCCCATTCACATCCTTCCCAACCCAACACCTACCTTTCCCACCCTTAGCCACCAACTTCCTTGCGCACAATGAACGAAACATCACATCTCGACTACCCCGCCTCCAATCAGTGGTCCACGGAGGTCCCCGTCCTTGATATCCTGCAGGGGATGAGTTTTATCCGGAATGAGTCCTGTGGTGGGATTGTTATCGGCAGAAAATACCCTCAGCCGGAGCTTCTAGAGGACGTCTATGTGCTGGATTCCCTTGAGATCTTGCAGGTGGGTGTGAGGTGACGTGTGCTTTGGAGAACATGAATACTCGTAGCATTCCACTTCATTGCCATTGATGCACCGAAAGCAGTGTTTCAGAAATTATTGTTGTGATTTGAGCCCTACGTGTCAAGTGGGGTTGGTGGAGGATTAGTGCCCCTCCCTGTAAAACAATTAACTCTAAGCCCTTGGCCACCCCGTGTGGGATACATGGCGTCTGGCAATGAATGAAAAAAATTATTTGAGCCTGAACAAATGCAGAATACCTTGTAAGAGTTTTATACCTTTGACCTACAAAGTGGAGCAGTATTATTGTCCGTAACTGTACAGTCTTGGTCAGTGATACTGTTCCATGTAGTGGTTTAGCAATTATGAAACTCTGACATCATATTTAGTCAAACTTATTGGGCTACATATGTTGCATTATTGGATTTAGAAAGTCATTGCTCACTGTCTCGTTACTTTTCATAATGTAGCGTACCGATACTTCTGTCGGCAACTGTACATTACTTGCAGTTAATAATACATTTACATGACGAGGTTTTCCAATGCATGAAGCCTATGATTAGACTCCTTGAATATCGCCCACGTTTCGTCACATGGCTGAACCACCAGAATATAATGGATATTTTCTCCGGATACCGCACAGTTCTCCGTGTTAGAGATGATTTTGCTCCCCACCTTCAAACCAATCTCGATGCCAAGCAACACAAGCATGATAGTAATTGTTCTGATTGTCTCATCTACTCCTAATGCCTAAGCCACTTCTTTCTTTTTGCTTCGTATGTTCATGCCATCTCAAACCACTATATTTTTCTGTTTCTCCAGATCGTATTAATCTCTACCTTGATCCTGGTCTCGATTCTGGGCAACATAGGCGTGATTGTGGTGGTAATGGTGACCTCATCCCTACGCTCCACCCTCAACTACTATCTCGTGAACCTTGCCGTGGCCGATCTGCTCATCACCTGCTTCTGTTGGCCTACTATTGTGTCCAGAATCACATCACCCCTGTATCTGCTGGGACGGGTGCTTTGTCGACTTAATGTTTTGGTGCAAGGTGAGGAGAGAGAGAGAGAGAGAGAGAGAGAGTGTATACTGTATTTATTAGGATGAGTCCTGTGTCAACTCAGTGTTTTGATGGAAGGTGAGAACTAAGTGACTATATTTTCAATTCTCCTTTCTCCTTAGTTCTCCACTGCTCTCCTCTCTTCTCCTCTCATTTTGTTTTGCATTCTTTGTTTCTGTCTTTGTTGCTCTCTCCGCCCATAATAGGTAAATCATGGGCTGGAAAGCAAGCACAACTTTTTTTTTTATTTTGCGATATTTTCTGAATTATGTAACGAAGAGAAAATGATGTCTGGCCTCACTCCTTCTGTTTCTCAAGATGGAGACTGATCTGAGTTAATAGCCTAAGACGTTCCATAAAGTATCAGTTTTCTGGGAATTATCTAAACTTTCATTTTCTCACTCTCATAAGCCGTCGTCGGTTAAGGTAGCATCTAACACCTCTTCCTAAGCGATTTATTTTGCCTGTTTCACGCTATTAGACCTTTTGTACGTTATTTGTGCAGAATATGGTGATTGTAGAATATTTCAACGAACGCAGAAGCAGACGGGAAGGGGGAAATAGCAAACTAAATCGCTTGGGAAGAGGTGGTAGGGAGCTTCCTTAACTGACGAGATTACGGGCTTCTGCTTCCCTCGCTCCCATGCCTGTTCCCTATTCTTCCCTCCATCCCTCCATCCATCCAGCTATCTGTCTAACTATCTGCCTGTCTTTCTGTCTTTCTACCTGTCTATAATCTATCTGTCTATCTATCTATCCTCAAAGGTACATGTGTCAACGTCTCCGTGCTCACGCTGGGGGCCGTGGCGTGCAACCGTGCTTACGCTGTACTGCTCCCGCTCAAGGCCCACCAAGCCGCATCCAGGCCCCTCCCTCTGCTGCTCCTTCTGTGGGCCGTCTCCTTCGCCGTGGCCTTCCCAGGATTCCTCATAAGGGATTTACACGTCATACAGGTGGCTTAAATCCTGGTTAAATCCCTCACGAGTCGTTAAATATGCCAGTTAGGGATTTTCACGTTATACAAGTGGGGTAATGTCTGAGTGAAATCCTTCGTTGATATTTAAATGTGGCGGTTTTCAGAGCTAGCATTATGAGAACTTTGGCTGCTCAGTTGGGGAGGATGTATAGGACTGAGAGAGAGAGAGAGAGAGAGAGAGAGAGAGAGAGAGAGAGAGAGAGAGAGAGAGAGAGAGAAATGGTGGGTGGATTAACGACAAACCAGTATAGATAACGGAGGAAAATTGAGTTAACAGAGGGGAGGGATAAACTAAAATAAAAGATAAACAAAAGATAAATGAAAAGAGATAAGACCATAAGTTTTTAATATAGATAGATAGATAGACAGATAGATAGGTAGAGAGATAGACTGATAGATATTAACACCGTTCTCTTCCATGCCTGTGGTGATTATACGGTGCTCTGGTGCTCAGTGGGATGACATTACAGAGGAACAGTGCACAGACCTAACCTGCCGATGGTCACTACACTCCTACTTCATATACAGAGTCTTGGTGAGTCATTATCTATTTATCTATCAACCTATCTATCTGTTTTTCTCTCTGTCTACCCATCCACCTGTTCATATGTCTTCTGTCTGGCTATCTAGCTATCTCTGTTTATGTCGTTCTATGCCTGCGTCTATCTATCCATCTATCTCTTGTCAGGCTCCTGTTCCTCTCATCCTGTCTCTCTGTATACGGAATTTTGTTTACGTATCTTTCTGTTCTCTGTTAATTTTCCCTATATTATCTATCTGGGTATTTCTGTCTGCCTATTTCCTGTCTCTCCATACCTTCTATCTCTGTCTACTTCTCTGTCTGTCTGTCTGTCTATCTGTCTATATCTATCTACCTATCTATCTATTGCCAGGCTCCAATTTCAGGTACTCTTTTCAGACAGGGTTCCACTGAAAAGCCTCCATTCATTGCTATTGTTCAACACTGATATTAATTTTTCGTGAAGTCTTCTGTTAGATAGATAGACAGATAGATAGATAGATAGACAGACAGTCATTTCTTTAGCATTTCATTGAGGTGTTAATCTCATGTTACAACTCAGGGTTCAAGATATAGAGATAGGTCAGGTTATAATGAATAGAGTGTAGTAAGAGCTGCTATGGCCTACAGGTGGTGTGCACTATGTTCTTCCTGCCCGGTATAGTGATGATGGTGGGATACAGTGTCATTGTGGTGAGGCTGTGGTGCGCTAGGAGGCTCCCTAGCTCATCTTCACGCCACCATCGCCACCACACCACATCTGCCTCACCACACACCAGTGCTAGGAGGAAGGTAAGAAGAGAGAGAGAGAGATTATTCACCCCTATTAATTATTTCGTCAATAATTGGTTCTCGCTTAACTTGTTCATTCCGGATAATTTCTTCTTCAATAACCTGTTCTCGGGCAGTTTCTTCTCCTAGAATAACTCGCTCTTCTTCAGATCGTGCGAATGACAGCCATCGTCCTGTTGGTGTTCGCCTTGTGCTGGGCGCCTCTGCACGCCATTATGCTTTACGATATGCTCAGTGATGTGGCTCAGGTGGGCAATCTCTTCTCCTTGAATAATTTGGTCTTATTTGTTCTCAGTTTATACCTTCGTCGCCACGTACCAATGTACTTTGTTCTCCTTGAATAATTTGTTCATCACGTATCACAGGAAGATAGACAGATGGCAATTTTAGGCCTAGCTGGAGTAAGAAAAAGACGACTAATTCCCCCCCTCCACCCACAGAGGCGCCAGTGGATCGAACCTGCTTCCTTCTGGGCCTATTTCCTAGGCTACTGCAACTCCGCCCTCAATCCCGTCCTGTACTGGGGCTTCAGCGAGAACTTCAGGAAAGGGCTTCGCAATCTTGTGTCCAGAATTCAGTCACATCAGCTAAAACGAGGTGAGTGTAGGTGGGGAGGTGGGGGGAGAGGGAGGTGAGAAGGAGGGTGCAGGAAAGGGGGAGGTGGAGGAGGGAATATGAGTGATTTGTGGGTGAGGAAGGTGGGAGGAGGAGGAGGGGGAAGGTGAGGTTGGGAATAAAGGGGAGGTAGAGGAAGGGGAGGAGGGGGGAGGTAGGGGGAGGGAAATGGGTGGGTGGGGAAAGGGATGGGGTGGCGTAGCTGAGGGAAGGTGGGGTGGAAGTTGGTGTGGCGAGGCATTAGTGGGGCATGGCAGATCGGAGGGACTTGTGAAAAATCAGAAAAGTCTGTTTTAACGAAATTCAAATAATCAGACTCTTCCCTGCCCCAGCCTGGTATCGAACTTCCTTCCTTTTACACCACATAGCATTTCTCTGTTCACTCGGCCACATCCTCCTCGTTTTTTTGTTTTTTTTTTGTATGCCATGTGTGTGCTGCTTTATCGCGTAATTTTTTGAGTTACTTGATATAATTTTACACCCACACACCTAAATGTGGGGGTGTTGTGTGTTTGGTCCTGCTTCTCTTTCTGTTTTCCGTGTCTGTCTGTCAGCAGTATTATGAAAAAACTGAAACAGATTTGGCATAATAATTTAGAACCATCAGAGGAACGGGTGGTAATTTGGGGGTCATTAGGGTCGTAGGTCAAGGGCTAAAACGGCTGTGCTGTCTCAGTTTTTATCAGACTTGGTTGAAGGGTTGAGGGACAGGAAAGGGTGAAGCGATTAAGTTTTGGGAGCAGTCTGTCAAAGGTCAAGGGCACAGGACAGGGTCAGACGCTCAGTCACGAGGCCCTTTCACACGATCAGGCCTGTGGTGTCCAAACGCGTTGTTAATTAGTTTCAAAGCCTTGCGCCGAGACCCTCCATCAGCAGCACATGTTTTTTCATTGCCATACTCCCGAACCACACGTCCCCACTGACTGTGTGGACTTGCCTATAGACAGATGGTATGGTGCCGGTGTTGCACCATCTGAATGCATCGTCTTGTGGGTAAATGTGACTGTACTTTGTCAGCATTTACACTAGTTGTTGGGACAAATCTGGTATCCAATTCTTGCTAACACCAAGCGATTTTATTCAGCTGAGAGTGTTAATAATATCTCTGTCAACTCTCTTATCGTCGGGACAACGCTATATTCAGTTCCATATAACGACAGACGATTTTATTCTGCTGAGATCGTTCATACTGTTACCATTTAACCCCCATTAAGTGTTCTGGGACAACGTTTGGGTGCTGTCCTCGTGTGTGTGTGTGTGTGTGTGTGTGTGTGTGTGTTACTGATGCAACAAATTCCCATACACTACATGTAATTGTTTTGTTATAGCCAATGATTTTTTTATATACCTTACTTTGATTTCGTTCTTGATATTTTTTTTTATGTAATTTTGCTATTCGTATTGTTGTTGTTGTTGTTGTTGTTGGTGGTGGTGGTGGTGGTGATGATACTGTGATTCTTTTTTCCTTTTAAATATTACTGATTGATGTTGCTGATGCTTCTGTGTATTTCTGCCACGTATTTTTTTTTTTTAATGTGACAGTCTTTTGTTATTGTTATGTAATCAGGGTTTATAATCTTTGTTATTTTTAATTCCTTTGCATTTATGTGAAATTCTCTTGTGTGTATGAATTATTTTTGTATTTAATTCTGTTGTCTTTTACGTATAATTCTGTTGCCTTTATATCTAATAAATTTACTCTTTAAACCATTTCACTCATCCTGGTTTATTTACGGAATTGGTTCGTGCTAATTCCAGACGATTTTTTTCAGCTGAGGGAAATCCTACCAGTTACCGTAGTGATTTTAAAAACAAAACTCACGAGAAGCCATTTCCTTGACCTTGGTCCACGTAGGAAATTGTTCAGAATTACTTCAGAGGATTTATTCAGCTGGAAGAAATTAGTGACAGTTAGAAGGTTAAATAATACCCTTTGTTGTTTATGTGTGAGTCTGTTATGTATAATTCCTTTTTTTGTACAATTATTTTTGATGTTTGTCATGCAAATAATTTTTTATGTATGTAAATGAACATTGCCAACAAACATTCTTCATGCACTCTACTAACTCTCTCTCTTTCTCTCTCTCTCTCTTACACACACACACACACACACACACACACACACACACACACACACACACACACACATTCTCTCTCTTTCTCTCCCTCCCTCTCTCTCTCTCTCTCTCTCTCTCTCTCTCTCTCTCTCTCAAGTTCAACAGACCCATTTTCCCCAACAGAGGGTCACCAACAGCGTCCACCTTCAGCCTCGGCCTCCACCCTCCTCTCCAAAATTTCCCGCCAGACCTCCTCCTCCATCTCTAGAAAGTCTTCCAGTGGTGCCTCCACCTCCAACAGGCTCTCGGACTCCAAAGGGAAGCCCCTGGACTTCAGAGGGAAACCTTCGGACTCCACACACACATTTATCGATCTCTCTCACGTTTTGGTGGACTCCACAGGGTCGGGGAGTTCAAAACCGACCCATGCGAAGCCGGACTCCAGAGTGCCTTTGGACTGGCCGAGGAATTCAAAGTTGGCCCCTCCGATGTCAGGATTTGCCCACGCAGATGCTGAAGTGGCTGATTTGACTTCAGAATCAGCTCTCTTGACATCAGCATCAACACAGAAACTGCTTGACTCTACCCATTTGATCTCAGCATCAACTGCCATCGTTTCAGATCCTACCCATTTACCTTCAGAACATACCAGCTTGACTTCAGAACCACTACCCCTGACTTCAGAATCTTGCCACTTAACTTCAGAATCTACTCACTTGACTTCAGAATCTTCTCCAGTATCAGGATCGGTCCATTTGACTTCAGAATCAGCTCTCCCGACCTCAGAATCGACCTACAGACTCGTAGACTCTAGGCAAAGACCCTCAGAGGATTCTAGGCCTAGGAAATCGAATTCCTTTTCCACCCTCAAGCTTACAGACGCCACGCTGAGGATTCTTAGCGGAACTACACAAATTCGGCCAAGTGTGTGCCATCGTAGCTCCACAGATTCGTCCAACTGCATATCGCCTGAAAGTGAAGTTAATAGATTGTGTGAAATTTACAGAAGTGGAAATGTGTACGAGGGAAGGTTGATAGATGGAGAAAGAGAAGGATGGAATAAGGTAAATACAATGTGTGGAAATGATGGAGGGGGAAATGCATATCAAGTAGATTTGACACATGCAGAAAAAGAAGTAGGAAACTGCTTGTCGTCTGAAGAGGAGATGAATGAAATGTGCCAAGAAGAAGGTGGAAATTTGTGTGAGATTGATATGATGCGCGAACAACGAGTGGGTGAAGCTATGTGTGGAGTAAGTTTGATAAGCGGAGAAGAAATAGGAAAGACAGATAACGAGTGTGGAAAGAGGGAAGGCAGAGAAAGGGAAAGTGGTGTGAAGGAGGGAAATGAAGGCATACGAATAAATTTTATAAGAGACGAAAGAGAAGCAGGAGACACGAATAAAGATTTTGACATGGAGAAAAACGATAGCAGAAAAGGGGAAATATATGCAAAAGAGGAAAATAAAGGAAAAATAAAAGTAAGCCTGACAAATGACGAAAGGGAAGTAGGAAAGCTGGACAGAGCATTTGTAAAGAAAGAAGGCAGAAAAGAGGAAAATGACCATGAAGAGAAAGATGTAAGCAGTATAAGCAGTGCCACAATGATGCAAAATTTTGAGAGCAGGGGAGATACTGACAATTACAAAGATGCCACTGAGAAATCCAAAGACATTTCTCATAAACAATAATATGACAAGGCTAGCTAAAAGTACCTCTCGAACGAATGATGTGGACATAGAGGAATCGAAAACAGAATCTCCACACATACACACACACACACACATATAGCAGAGACTCAAATTACAGACACCCAGTGAATCATGGACAACAAGAATCATACTGAGAATAAGCAGAAAAATCCAAGGCAGGGAAACTGATTCATATCCCATCATTACATTCAGAATCCACATATACTGTACACACGAAGCTGAGAATTCCATCATCGACTCTCCAAAAATCATTCCCAGCAAAAAGGGTCCTGGGAATGAACAAAGAATTTCAGACACATGGACTCTGTACAAGAATCCCCACACACGCGAAGGTGAGAATCAGGAAACGGAACCTCCAGGAATCATAAGCAGCAAAAATCACCGAGAATATAAGCAAGACATTCCAAAAAGGAGCAAGATGAACACCCTCACTCTCACCCCATCCTCCCTACGTTCTTCAGCTTGACGCTCCAGTGTCAGGAAGGAACGGACGAAGGAATGAACGCCCCTGAACGGCTCTGAACGACGTCTCTTGCCCTTAATTCCGAATAGGAGGATATTGAAAGACCTGATATCGAAGAATTATAAGGGACAAGTAAAGGAAGGTGGGATTGAGGGAAAGGAGCTGCAATAAATGATACTGGAAGAGCAAATCGAAGAGAACCGATAAAGAAGAGGACCGATAAACTAGAGAACCGATAGAGAAGTGAACCGATAGAGGAGAAGAGAACCGATAAAGATGAGGACCGATAGAGGAGAAGAGAACCGTTAAAGAGGAGAACCGATAAAGAAGAGAAATGATAAAGAAGAGAACCGACAGAGAAGAGAACCGATAAAGAGGAGAACCATTAAGAGAGAACCAGGGGAAGCAGGGAGCCAGAGAAAGGAGCTAGTATGATGTTTCAAATGTATAGTTCAGAAACTACTAATTTAGTGTGTTTCAGAATGTATCGTTTGGACAGCAACTAATTTAATATATTTAAAAATGTATGTTCAGTGACGCTATAATAAGGAGTGTTTCACAGTGTATCATTCAAGACATCAATGACTTTAATGTGTTTCAAAGCTTATCGCTCACTCGTTTTTATTTAATGATTGTTTCACAGAGTATTGTTCAAGACAAGTGGCACTAAGTAAGGAGTGTTTCATAAAGTATCGCTCGTGCTTCATAATATATCGTTTATTGCCACCATATCTGATAAGTTTCAGAGTATCAGTGAGACATTAGTGACGAAAATCAAGAGTACTTCACAATGTATCGTTCAGTGACCCTAATATAATTTCATAATGTATCGTTTAGTCATCAGTAACGCTATCGGAACCAGAGGGGCACTCAGTGGAGCGCATCTCTCCGACAAGGGCAACTTAATTTCCAAGCCACTCTTCATAATGGCTTAGGCTGTCTCGTCACTGATTAGGGTTTCACAAATTTCCGGATCCAGAATCTGTAATACGATCCGGATCGGTCCCAAAAACTAATCGATTATTCCTTGGAACATGGGCTGTCTGACCACCAAATTTGGTCCAGAATTCTCATTTAGTTTTATAGTAATCCTGTTAACAAAAAAGCGATGAACAAACAGGGGTGAAAACATGCTCTCCTTGTCAGAGAGAATGTTTCAGAATGTAGCACTCATACATCAGTAAGGTTCAAAGTGTATCGTTCAAGCCAGTGACATTATTTTACGGCGTGTTTTATACTGTATCATTAAAAGGTAACACTAATTATGTTTCATAATATATCGTATAGAATTCAGAACATCAGGACTGCCATAGTGTAGCGGTCAGACACCATTGACCCTGATGTGATGAGGATTTTACTGGGTCATCCCTCACTGAATAAATGCTTCGAAGTGTATCGTTCACACGTTAATGACGCTAATTTAATAAGCATTTCACGTTATTAATACTGTGCTAATGGGTGTCTCGAAATGCATCATTCACACTCCAGTAGCCCTAATTTAATGTTTCATAGTATTTCGTTCAGACATCACTATATCATATTATATCGTCCATAGAATACTGGCTGTTTCATAATGTATCACTGAGAGATCTACTGTAATGTATATTTGTGATATGCTGAGTTGTGACGTCACTTTTGATGAGGCAGCATCTCCGAAAACCAGGCTGGCCGTCTGGCACTGACTAAGGATTTCCGGAAAAGAGACGCTAAGGTCCGTAGAATTTAAGGGCCCTGAAGCCCCCCTTGTCTGTAATCTCTTCACTTACACTTGGCCCAGATTCTCTTCGTTTTTTAGATATTTCTCGTAATTCAGTCGCAGAAAGGACGGAACTAAGGCTCGACATCCTTTTCATAACACTTCTTCGTGACTAGCTCAGAATTGGAAAAAGAAAAATGTGATCCAATATTTGATATCCTTCCCCCTCCCCCCCCCCCGCCCAGGAGAGACTAACTGGAGGGTTTAGCTAAATGCCTCTAGTCTCGTTGGTCAAGGAAGCTCATAAAACCTTTTCCTAAGCGATTTACTTTAATTAGTGCACCTTACTGTCCACTGTGCTATGGAAATCCTTCTACCATCGCCTCACTTTACACACATAGCTTACAAAAGGATATTAACCAGCCATATCAAAAAATAAATCGCTAAGGAAGAGGTGCTACGGAGCCTCCTTAACCAATGAGAATACGGACCAAAGCCTCCATTACCCCTTCAGCAAGAGGAAATCCTCTGTACCTGAAGAAGACTCGTGTGGAGGCAGCAAGCACCTGGCCCAGCCCTGGTGAGGCCCTGTGTGCCACAATGGGTGTCCCATCCCCGCGCACTGTATGTACACCTGTGCCGTACTGGACCTGGCCCACGGGTCTGCTCGGCCAGACAACGGGCTTAAACAATAACAACAACAACAACACAACAGCATCTGCCAGTAACAACAACTACAACAACAACACAATGGTTCATTTTATTAGGGTAATCGAACTGTCATAAATGATTAAAATATATTCATTACTAAATTGTGTTACTTCCATATTAACACCCGCGGCCTCTTGTAACACACTCTCGGTTAAGTAAAAGCGTGTTGAGAGAGAGAGAGAGAGAGAGAGAGAGAACCCGTTTGGCGAACAGGTCTTTCTTTTTTCTTTTTTCTTTTTTTTGCCAGCGTGGAGGACGGAGTGTATTGGACAGGTGACTGGAATGAGTGTTTTTAGATTTGTTTTTGTTTTTTTTAATTAGAAATAGACCTACATTTTTACACAGGCTCCTGTGACCCACTCTTAGCTGAATAAAATCGTCTGGCGTTACTAGGGAGAGAGTACTAGAGTTTTCCCGACCATGAGAGAGTTAATCTGTTGACAAGGTATAAAAGCATGGGATCTGAAACACATCACTGTAAAAGTTTCATATTATCCCACGAGAGAGAAAGAGGGGAAAGGGCGAGGGGGGGGGGAAGGAAAGACGGTAGAGAGGGAAGAAACAGGGAAAACAATAAGGAAACAGGGTAGGAAGGAGGGGGGGGGGAGACAGGAAAACGGTAGAGCGAGGACCCAGAGGGTTTGGTGGGCGGGGGAGAACCAATTTGCTACGCCTGTCTTTTTCCAGTACTTTGGTTACACTCTCATTGGAGACAGCACGGGCACAGCGGCCTACTGAGTTATCTCCTTTCCTGATGTTCTTTTATGTCGTTCTTGGCCCCCTTTCGAACGATTCTCCAGACAGTTGCCTTGGGCACAGGGAGGCGAATGGCAGGGAGGGGGAGGTTGCAGGCAGATAGGGCAGGGAGGGGAAGGTTGCAGGCAGCTAGGGTAGGGGATGGGGAAGTTGCAGACAGTTAGGGCAAGAGAGGGGGAAGGTGCAGGCAGCTAGGGCAGGAACGGGAGGTTGCAGACGGCTAAGGTAGAGAGGGGGAGATTGCAGGCAGCTAAGAGAGGGAAGTGAGAGGTGCTTTATTTACCATTCAGTACAAGACCCAACACTGTGGGGAACGTTGTTTCTGAAGGCCAAGCAGGAAAGGTGCTTGAGAGCAAAGGATACAGTGACACATACATGGGGGAAAATGATCCTGTTGAGTACACCTACAGCACATACACAATCAGGAAACACGACACTACATGAAGATAAATAATAAAGGAATTACCTCTAGTTGCTATATAGTCTGCCTCTCTAAGCTTTACAAACGTTTTCTTTGGGACCATGAGAGACTTGGCCATCAGATACTGTAGAAACACAACCCTTTAATAACATTAAAGCTCCTTCACCTTAACTTGGCCCAAGTTTCGCCCTTTTGTAGCTTATTCCATGTACCTGTAGCTCAGTGGCAGAACACTATGCATCGGCTCTACATCTTTTGTTTCGAGTCTGTTACATCCATTTCACAGCACTTTCTCGTGACAGCATGATATTCTAGTGTTAATCTCTTGTTACGGCCCAGTATTCAAGATGGAGAGATGGCAATTTTAGGCCAGGTTAGAGTAATAAGAGTATGGGTAAGATTGTTTGTAAATTACGAATCCTCTTTATCAATGGGCCGCCTACTTCCTGCGCTGCCACACCTTGCCTACTCTCTTCCCCCTCCCCTTTCCAATCTCTCCTCCTCCTCCTCCTCCTCCTCCAACACTCAGTAATTATATCATCCTGTGTCTTTGTGGATCAGAGGCTTATGTGCTGCAGTGGATTTTCTCGGGTTGTTGATGATGATATTGTACCTAGACTGATGCTGTTGATGATTAGGAGGATGGTAGTAGAGAGGGAAACAAAGAAAGAAGGAGAGAGAGAGAGAGAGAGAGAGAGAGAGAGAGAGAGAGAGAGAGAGAGAGAGAGAGAGAGAGAGGTGGTTAGTTAAAGGTGACAGAGGTGGGGATCGGGGTGGGGGTGGGGTGAGGGTGGGGGAAAAGAGGAGGGGGCTAAGTGGAAAAAGATGGAAGTGAGAGTGAGGCAGAAAGAGAGGCTGGGGAGAAAGAAGAGGGAAAGAGAGAGTGAGGGAGAAAAGGGGCAAGAAAGAGAGGGAGGGGAGAGAGAGAGAGAAAGAGAGGATGGGGAGAAAGAGGGAAAAAAGAAAGGGGGAGGGATAGAGAGGGAGAAAGAGAGGGGAGAGAGGTAGAGGAGAAAAAGAGGGGGAGAGAGATACTGTAGAGAGGGAGAAAGAGAGAGAAGAGGAGAAAGGAATGCAACCACCACCACCACCACCACCACCACCACTACTACTACTACTACTACTACTACTACTAATTCTACTACTACTGTATCACGCATCACACATATACCTTGCACCTCACGACGTATATATATAAAACCAAGGAAGAATAAGTAATAGAAAATGTAACATAAGGGGAGGTTGGAGGATAACATCTGGTACCGGAGAGATAAGAGAAGATAAGAGAATGGGGAGATAAAGAGAGAGAGAGAGAGAGAGAGAGAGAGAGAGAGAGAGAGAAGAGGTTATAAGAAAAGCATAGTAGGAGGGATGGAAGAGGAATATGGAAAGAGTTGGCGGGTGGTGATGACGATGATGATGATGGTAATGGATGACGTTGCTTATGATCGTGGTTATAATGCCAATGATGATGATGATGATGGTGATGATGATAACGATGGGCGGGATATGGCGTGCCTGTACAAGAATGGGTTGGTTTGTAAGCGTTGTGGGCGGAACTGGCGTGGTTGAACTAAAATGCTCCGGCTTGGATAAGAAGAAGAGGCAGAACTGAACAAGATGCGGGTTGGTTTGGCTTAGAAAGGGCGGGTTTGGGCGGGATTAGGCTAGAATGGTCGGGTCTGGGCTGCAGTGGGCGGGATTGGGCGGATTTGGGCGTATCTGGCTAGGTTTGGCCGGCACTGGGCGTATTTGGGGGTAACTGCCTAGGTTTGGGAGTGTTCGGGCGGATTTGGCCGCAACTGGCTAGATTTGGGCGGCTCTGGGCGGATTTAGATGTAACTGGATAGGTTTGGGCGGGACTGGGCGGATTTGGAAATGATTGGCTAGGTTTGGCGGGGACTAGCCGTATTTGGGCGTAACTGGCTACATTCGGGCGGATTCGAGAGTAACTGCCTAGGTTGGGCGTGAACGGGCGGATTTGGGCGTAACTGGCTAGGTTTGACCGGGACTGGGCGGATTTGAGGGGTAACTGGCTGGGTTTGGGCGTAATTATGCATATTTGGCCGCATCTGGCTAAGTTTGGGTGTGATTCGGCGGTTTGGGCGCATCTGGCTAGCTTTGGGCGTGGTTGGGCGTATTTGGCTGTAACTGACAAGGTTCGGGCATGATTGGGTAAATCTGGCCGTCACTGGCTAGGTTTGGGCGGGACTGGACGTATTCGGCCATAACTGACAAGGTCTGGGTGCAGGTGGGTGGATTTGGGCGTAACTGGCTACATATGGGCGTACTTGGGCTAGACTGGGCGGGGTTGGCCCTGCAAGTGCGAGAGACGGTCCATTGAGCGGCATGAGCGCGCCTTGCATGACTCAGTAACCCTCTGACCTTGGTAGTAGGTGTGTATCGCCCGCCGCTATCGATTACTAGCTGTGTTAGCGGTGAGGTATGGCGCTCCCGGCCCTCTCCCGCGCCCACACCCTCACCCACACACCCCCGGACACCCAAACCCACGCCCACACCCGCGCCCGCGAGCTGTGAAAGTCGGCAGGGACGCCCAGTCCTACGGGTCGAAACATGGGTGCTTGTGTTGCTAGATGTCTGCCGCTATATTCTGATCCAAGGTAAGGGCTGGAATGTTTACCTGCCTGCTTCCTGCCTTACACCTCAGTTTACCTTCCTGCTACTCCTCTGCCTTGTCTTTCTACCTGTCTACCCTCCTGCCTTACTTACCTTCCTTCCTACCTACCTTTGTCACCCGTTACCTGTGTGCCTACCTACCACACTGCCCACCTACCTAACTGCATTACCTTGCCTTACCCTACCATACCGTACCTTCCTACTCATCTCCCAGGTGTTCCCTTGTTCCTGCTTACCTACACGACTTCTTACCTCAACTCCTTGCCTCTTACCCTCCCTACTTTTTTTCCTAACTAATCTCCCTGCCTACTAGCCTTTGCTTGTCTTACCTTCTTGTCTACCTACCTACCCACCTACCCCATATCTTTGTCTTCCCTTCCATTACCCATGTTCGTGGCTTATCTCTACTGACATTCACTATCTACTTGCCTTATCATTGTCCCAGCCTACCTACTTACCAGCCTTACCTACCTACCTACCTGCCTGCTACCTACCTGCTACCTACCTACCTACCTACCTTCTTGCCTACCTGCCTACTTATCTGCTTCCTACTACTTCATGCCTACCTGCCTACCCACCCCATTGCCTTTACTTACCTTCCTACCTCCATATTTCATCTCTTGCCTTCTAGCTTTCCTGTCTACCTATAATGTATACTGCAGCTTCCTTACAGTTATACCTACTTTCCTACCTTCGTCCCTGCCCGCCTGCCTTACCTTCCTGCCTAATTTTCCTTGCCTTACCTTTATGCCTTCCTACGTACTTCATCTTTCCTACTCATCCCTTTGTCTTACCCGCCTACCTTCCTTATCTTTCTGCCCGCCTACCTGTCTGTCTACCTGCCTATTTTACCTACCTACTTGCCAGTTACCTACTTACCTGTTTAATTTACCTCCCTCCCTCCCACCTTCCCTGCCTGCTGTCTGAACTGCTTACCTGCTTCACCCTTGCCTCATCTTCACCTCTGCCTGACCTTCTTTCCTGGACCTCAGCCTCCTAACACCTTCACTCAAATAACATTTTTATTTTTTCCCTTCTCTGCAGACGATTTTATTCAGCTTAGGAAAGACCTGTGTTAGTGAAAGGGTTAATGAAGGCCATATCTAACCCCTCCAGGTAGAAGCGTATCCCTTAATTTGAATAAAAATCGTCAAGAGATAGAATATACAACAGATTCACCAGGTTTGAGTGGCTAGACGTAAACACAGTACCGCCCTGTTTATATAAGTCATCCCATATTTTTAAAATCTCGAAGTGATTAGATAAAGAAAACACCTCAGTTAGGATCTTGGGAAGCCCCCAGATAAAACCATATGCCAAAGAGAAGCCTAGAAAACCACTATATACTCCCACAACAGTAGGGGACATTTTAGTGTTAGCGTTGGTTGCATCACAAAACCTCATTAAGTGACCAAATGAAGGAAATTGCTCCATTCTAACCCCAGATAAACCCACTAGCCAGAATTATGGCTCCAAAACCCTTACAGAATTCCACGACTACGTGTTATGTTGGCATTTTGGTGTTAGCGTCGGTTGCACCACAAAACCGCTCCTCAGTCATAGAAAACGAAGGCCAGTGACGTCAGCATGTAAACACCAGCCTCTCCCGTCATGCACGATGCGTTTACGATAAATATGCGCACATTTTTTTACGGTAGTGATAATGGTAAATAATCCCATATTTACTGGGTTATTTGCACGGTACATTACGACAGTGATAGTGAGAAATGATATGTATGGTTAATTTGACGAGCTTATCTTTGAGTCAACGTGAAATATTGATTAGAATTATTTATTAACCTTTTCATGATCGAGACAGTTCAATTATTATGCTATTCCAGCCAGTGTCATGGTATTTTAATCATCTAAAAAGGTGTTATGCGATCTTGATTTTTTTTTTCTGGTACCATTACCCCCTCATGGTCGGGGGAACTGATTAAAATAATTAGGGCAAAAGAATAGCTGTAGTCAGGGGTTAAATCAGATTGTGTGTGTGTGTGTGTGTGTGTGTGTGTGTGTGTGTGTGTGTGTGTGTGTGTACCACATTAGGGAGAGCTCTCGTACTGGAGGGTAAGCTTGAGAGAGAGAGAGAGAGAGAGAGAGAGAGAGAGAGAGAGAACAAAATATTACATCAGTCATAAAGAAGCGAGCGAAGGAAGGAAATCATTGAGAAAGCGTCGATATATCATGTGTGAGATGACGTTTGTGGGGCTAAGCCAGGAATGGATTGGAGGGGGATGGGGAGAGGGCTAGTCTTTCTCTTTTTCTGTTTTTTTTCTTTTTCTTTTTTCACAAGGCCATGGTCATACTGTAACCTTCCCATCCCTCCCTCCCTCCCTGCCCATTTTTACATTAATCCCCTCTCCTTCCCGTCCCTGTTCACTCACATCTGTTATCCTTCATCCTCCCTCTCCCCCTACTCTTCTCTCATATCCTCATGTTTCATTTTATCTCACCTCCATCCCCCCCCTCTTTTCCCTCTCACATCCCTCCCTATTCATTTCACTCCTCTCTCTTCTCCTCCGCTCCCATTCTCTTCTCTCCTCTTTCCATTTCACAGCTTCCTCTCGCCTCAATCTCATTTCATCTTTGCTCTCCCATCCACCCCCTTTCTCCTCCCCCTCACAAACCTCCCTATTCATTCCTTTCTCCCCGTCTCCCATTCCTTCCCTCTTCCTCTCCTCCTTACCCCCCATCCTTGTCTCCCTTCCCACGCCTCGTCTATATCTATTTTTCTCTTGTTTCCCACATTTTCCTTTCTCACTCTCTTTTCCTGTCGATTTTTTCCTGTCATTTCTTCTTTTATATATTCCTATTCTGTGTATACCATTCCTCTCTTTCTTTGTTACGTAGTCTCTCTTTTTCTGTTATCTGTCGTTAATTCTTTCTCTTTTTCTCTTGCATTTTCTCTGTTAATTACTGTACCTTAGCTTTAACTGATCCCGGTTCTTCTTTTCCATTCTTTGCAGCCTGTTCTGTGTCTTTCTTTATTACCTGTGGGATTCTTTCATTGTCTCTATTTTCTTTCTTTTCTATTTTCTCTCACCCTTTTTCTCCTCTTTCTTTGTCACCTATCCTTCTCTCTCTTTGTCACCTGTGTTTCTTATCTTTCTTTCATTTTCTTTCTCTTTGTCTTTCATATTTTCTTTGTTTCACTTTTCTGATCGTCTTTTAATTCCTTTTCCTATTTATTCCCCTGCTGAACTCCCCCCCCCTCTCTCTCTCTCTCCTATATATCTGTCCTCCTTAATCTCCCTCCCCTCCTCTAATTTACCTCCCCTCCTCCTTCTCCTCCCCTTTTAGCCTCATTCTTCCCCTCCCCCCTTCCCCCTCCTTCTTCCCTTCTATTTCGTCCTCTCCTCCCCTCTCTCTCTCTCTCTCTCTCTCTCTCTCTCTCTCTCTCTCTCTCTCTCTCTCTCTCTCTCTCCTTGTCTATCCACCCTGTCCTATGCTTTCTCCAAATCCGTGAAGGCCGCATACAACTTCTTTCCCTTCTCTAGAAACTTTTCCACTAAAGATCTAAGAATGAATATCTGATCTACACAACCTCCTCCCTTCCTAAAGCCTCCCTGTTCTTCTCCAGTAATTAATTTCTCTGTTATTTCCCTAACTCTGTCAATTACCTAACCTAACTAATTCTGACGCAGCCTAACCGCATCTAACCCTGCCTAATCCTACCCAGTCTCACTTAACCATACCATACACGATCTAACGAAACCCAGTCAAGCCTCAAATGACCTAATCCAACCGAACCTAACCCAGCCTAACCCAACCAAATAAAACCCAACCCAAAACCTATCAAAAACGACGTATTCTAAAGCAGTCTAACCTAATCCGTTTATATCTAGTCGATCTGAACCCAACCCAACCAAAAATTATCTAATCAGACCAAACCCTGCCCAAAGTGACCTAACCTAACTTTCGATCGGCTATATATTCGCCAAGAAATTTTGCTGCCTGAAAGTCTACGGGTGTAAAAGTCCAAGTTTCGCCGGTTCTGTGTACAAGTTTGTGTGTGTGTGTGTGTGTCTGTGTGTGTGTGTCTGTGTGTGTGTTTGTGTAATGAAAAATTTATACTCTTTGTTTGTCTGTCTGTCTGTCTGTCTCTGTCTGTCTGTCTGTCTCTGTCTCTGTCTCTGTCTCTCTGTCTCTCTCTCTACTCCAGTTCAGTTTAGAGGTGCATATGTAAGTCTGTGTCTGACCTTTTACCATATATGTCTGTCTGATTCGCAACGGCTACAATATATCATCTTGCCTGGTCATTACTTACAGCCTCGTATCTGCATAATAAACCGTGAAATATTTAATTGGCGAACCGTGGCAGGAATACGAGAGATGAAGAGGTGGGATAAGAAAAAAAGAGCAGAGAGTAAAACCAAAAAAAAACAGAGTATTAGATAAAGAGAGCAAAAGACTGAAACAAAACGCAGATAGGCATGAATGGAGCCAGAAAAAGTGAAAAAAAGAAGAACGAGAAAGAGAACACAGGATAACAGTAATATACGGCTTGGATAGGTAGCTCTGAGGTCTGATTAGGTCTATGAGGAGTGCAAGTATAAGCAGACGAGACTACGTGGTTCAGAGGCTGATGAAGGCTATGAGAAGACCATGTGTCGTGTCCTCCACTCTCTACTTACCCAAGGTATGTTTCGTACTCAGTCCCGCCAAGTACGGTGAATGGTGAAGGAGTCATTCTGGGCTCTCAGGGATTGCTTGTATGGCATCTAGTTCAACATGAGAGAGAGACATATTAAAATGCAATGTATGGGGACGTAGAGACAGTTTAGTATCCTTGGTGAGGGTGGCATAAGCTGGAAGTGTGAGTGTTTCACTATGAGCACTGCAACCGTCACCCAGGACCAAATGTCCTATACCTTTAACAATCTGTATTGTCTTACTTATCTCATTAACAGCACAATTAAGAGTAAATTGCATAGGCTTATTCGTAGAAAAGCACCACTTATCGTTATTCTTAACAAATACAGGAACAAAGTTTTTAATGACTCTTTTCCTACAAAGCTGAGGCGCAAAGTCCTTGTTGAGGAATGTAGCACTCTCACATGTGCTAGTACTTGACCTCAGCACTGGACTCTGCGGCTCGCACACCAGCAACTGCCGATGAGTGCGGCACTGAGTGAAATCGTCCATAAGCATATAATGTCAGCGATTTTCACTCAGTGCAATGAATTTGGCAGAGGGGACAGTCTGTACATAGACATCTGTGTCAGGGACTTTATAAGGCAAGGAAGTGATCCGGAAGACATCAAAAGTATCTGCCGGGTCACCCTGAACGGGAACTAGAAGCACACTGAAGAGGGAGTCTTGCGAGGTAGTACCTTAACGAGATCCCTATATAACGCAAGGTATTCGGGTCGAGCAGGGAAAAGCAGTCCATGTTTCCTGTAAAATGTCCACGCCAGTTTTTCTATACGGCGTGGTGTTCTTTCTGACTTTTTCCTGCCGGCTTCGGCTGGAGGGTTTGGAGGGCGAGGGAGAGCCTTCTTCTTTGCTATCCTTATCTCATTCTAGTAGTTCAGTTACTCTTCTAGGAGCTGCCTAGCATGGGCCAACCGACCTACTGCAGTTATCCTCTCTTCTTATGTTCTTATGTTCTCTCTCCCAACCCCTTCCAATAACTCCTTCCTTTCCCCTTTAACCTCCTTCACCCTTCGTCTCCCCTCCCCCTCCCTCCTCCCCTCCCCCCTCCTCCTCCCTCTTCCTTCCCCTTCCTCCCCCTTCCTCTCTAATCACCCAACCCTTCTTTACTCTCTCCTCCCAACATTTACCTCTTCCCTCCCCCCTCCCCTTTCATAGTTTCCCTCGCTCCCCTGTCAGTCTTTCTCACTTACTTCATTCCCTTTTTCCTCCCCTCACACTTCCCTCACCTTATGATATTCTTTCTCCCTTCTTCCCCTCTCTCCTTCCCTTTCCCTTTCCTTCCCCTCCCCACCTCCCTTTCCTCTTCCCCTTCCTCTCTGACCATCCTTCCCTCCTCCCGTCTTCCCTTCCCTTTTCCTCCCCTTGCATTGCCTCCCCCTCCCTTCTTCCTACCCTCCCCCCTTCTAATCATACCCCACCTTTCCTCTCCCTCCCCTCCCCTCCCTTCCCCTCCCTTCCATTCCCTTCCTCTCCCCCCCTCTCCTCCCTTCACCCTCTACCTTGAATTTAAATAGAGTGGATTATTTTCAGAAACATGTGCGACAAGAGTTTTGCACCCCCTTTGTTTTTCAATGTGTGTGTGTGTGTGTGTGTGTGTGTGTTAACAGTCGGCGGATAGACTTTGTTGGACAGGTAGGCTAATTATGAAGCTACGTGTGGACAGCTGCATTTAGCAGGTGGAGACAGGATTCCGGGATCATGAATGAATGAGTGTGTGGCCCATTTCATTTTACATGCTAGTGATTAGTTCTCCCACCATCCTATTTATTCCTTTCCCTGCCTTTCTCCAGCTGCCCCACCCGACCTGGGAAAAAGAGACTAGGTGATGATAATGATGATGAAAATGATGTTAGTGGTGGTGACGGTTATGATGATGATGATAATGACGATGGCAATGATGGTGGTGGTGGTGGTGGTAATAGTGATGATGATGATGATGTAGCCAATTAACACTCCTTTTTGTCATCATTATTAGGTGTGTGAACAGCTCCAACCTGTACCGCTGTGTTTAATCAGTACCATAATATGCTGGACGCATTGTTATCAGGTACAGTGATAAAGGTGTTCGCTCTTGTTTCCTCTGGCTAATCATACCCTGACCCCTCCCCTTCACCTCCCCCTCCCCCTCCCCCTCCCCCTCTCTCTCCCCCTCCCCCTCCCCTATCCCCTCCCCTTCTCCGTTTCTAATCATACCCTTCTCCACTCTCTCCCCTCCCATCCCTTCCTCCCCTTCCCCTCTCCTTGCCTCCCTTCTCCCTCACCGTCTAATCATACCTCACCCTTCCTTTACATCTCTCTCCCCTCCCCTCTCCTCCCCTTCCCTTCTCTCCCCCTTCCCTCTCCTCCCCTTCCCCCTCCTCTTGATCGATATTCGCATGACGGTAGAGGGGGGGGTTGATCTAGTATTTATGGAAGGGGAGGGGAAGAGGGATAATGGGAGAGGGGAGAGAAAGAGGGGAGAGGGAGGGAAGGAAAATAATAGGAAGGAGAGAGAAATGAGGAAGGAAGAGGAGAGGAGGATGGGGGAAAAGACAGGGGAAAGGAGGGAAAATAGGAAGAAAGGAGGAAATTAATGGGAGGGGAGAGAATGGAAGAGGAGAGGGAAGGAAAGGAGGAAAGTTAATGAAAAGGAGAGAGAGAGAGAGAGAGATTAAACTGGTACAGACGAGCAAAGAAGGAAGATGGAGAGGAAAGAAGGAGGAAAGGAGGGAGGAAGAAGGAGAGGAGAAAACAGAAGGAAGGAAGGAGTATAAACATAACGAAGAAGAGACAAGGAAAGAGTGAGAATGAAGGGAGGGAGGAAGAAGAAAAAAGAGAGAAGAGTGTAAGGGAACGAATACTGAAGGATGGAAGGAAGGAAGCGAGGGATAAAGGAAGGAAGGGAGGAAAGAAAGAAAACAGGAAGGAATGAAGGAAACAAGGATGGAAGGGAGGAAGGTAGAAATGAAGGAAGAAAGAGGGGAATGATTGAGAAAAGAAGGAATGAAAGAAAGAAGGAAGGAAGAATGGGAGGGAGAAAGGAAGGAAGGACGCGAAGAAAGAAGGAAGGATGGAAGGAAAGAAGGAAAGAAAGAGGGAAAGAAGAAAGTATGGAGGGAAGGGAGGAAAGAAAGGGAAAGAAGAAAGTGTGGAAGGAAGGGAGGAAAGAAAGAGGGAAGGGAGGAAGTATGGAAGGAAGGGAGGAAAGAAGGAAAGAAAGAGGGAAGGAAGGCTCTTAAAGTAGAAAGGAATTATGGAAAATTGTCTTGAAGTTAAAACATTGGAGGAAGGAGGAAGAGAAAGAGGAGGGAGGGAGGAAGGAAGGGGAAGAGGAGGACGAGGATGATAGAAGAGGAAGAGGAGGGAGGGAGGGAGGGGACTATGAGGACGAGGAGGATGGTGGAGGAAAAGGAGGGTGGAAATGGAGGGAGTAGAGAAAGAGGAGGGAGGAAAAAGAAGGGAGTGAAGAAACAGGAGAGGAAAGGGAGGGGGAGGGGAGGTTGGAGACGGTGAGAGATAAGGGAGATAAAACGGGAGGAAGGAATGAAAGGGAGAGAGAGAGAGAGAGAGAGAGAGAGAGAGAGAGAGAGAGAGAGAGAGAGAGAGAGAGAAGGGAAGAAGTAGGAGAGATGGCGATCAATCATAGAGCACGGAGTGGAGGGGGAAAGTGTAGGAGGGGAGAGAGAGAGGAGGAGTAAAGTTAGGATGAGGGAAGGGGCGATAGATAGATAGATGAATAGGTGGAGGAATAAATAGATAAATAAATAGACAGATGAACATGTAGACAGGTAGATAGACAGAGAAGGGGAGAGAAAAGGGAAGGAAGGAAAAGACAGGGGGGAGGAAAGAACAGGAAGGAAGAAGGAAGAGAAGAGAGGAAGAACAGAATGGAAGGAAGAAGAGGAGGAGAGAGAGGGCAAAGGGAAGGGAAGGAAATTGAGAGAGAGAGAGAAGGGGGGAGAGGGGGAGTGAGTAGAGGGGAAAAGTTAGAGGTGGGTTGGGGAGGAAATATTAAGTGGGGAGGGATTCAGGGAGAGAGAGGGAGGGGAGGGAAGGAGGGAGATTAGAAAGGATAATGGATATGTGAGTAGGGGAGGGTAAGAGGGGAGAAGAAGGGAGGGAGGGAGAGTGGGGGAGGGGAGAGGAGAGAGGAGGGGGAAAAGGAAAGAAGAGGAGTTAATAGGGCCAATGTCGAGGGAGGGGGAGAGTATATGGGAGGAGGGGGGGGAAAGGACATGGAAAAGGGGGAGAGAAGAGGGAAGGGAATGGGAGAGTGGAGGGAAGAGACAGGAGAGAGTGGAGGGAAGGGAAAGGGGAGAGTGGAGGGAAGGGAAAGGGAGAGTGGAGGGAAGGGAGGGAATAAAGAGAAGAAGAAGGGCAAGACAGAAGGGAATACAAAGGAAGTGAATCAGCATCAGACCTATTGATTTTTCCAAGCTATCTGTAACAAGGTAAGTCTGGCCATGTGCAGGCGATGGAGAATGAGAGACTGACTAGAAGAGTGCATGTGGCCGTGATGTGAGTGAGGTAGTGGGGGAGAGGGGGAGGGGGAGACAAAGGATGTGTTGGAGGGGTGGAGTGGAGAATGAGAGACTGGCTGGATGTGTATGTGTGGTGGTGAGGGATAAGGGGAGGGGAAGGCCAAGGATGAGATGGAGGGATGGAGCGAAGAGCTTTATGAGTGAGGGACTGTGAGCTGGAGAGAGGGCAGTGGGTAGGGTGACGCGGAGGCGTTTTGTTTGTGGCCACCCCTTACGGGATTAAGGCGTCTGGCTATAGATAGATACATAGATAGATTTTAGTTTAGGCCACGTGAAATAAGCTGCAAAAAGACGAAACCTGGGCCAAGATAAGGTGAAAACAGTATAGATAATGCACTTGTGAAAGGACATAGTCACGAAGAAGTGCTGTGGAGAGGATGTAAGGCCGTATTCTGCCACAGAGCTGCGGAAGATTAGCTACGAAAGGACGAAAATCTGGGTCAAGTTAAGGTGAAAGCACTGTGGGTGAGATCAAGAGAGGTGTATTGTTTGCGTAACGAGGTTATCACTAGGGATGAAACTGACTTGACAAAAGATTTAATTATTGTGTGAGACGAGAGAGAGAGAGAGAGAGAGAGAGAGAGAGAGAGAGAGAGAGAGAGAGAGAGAGTTAGGAAAGGGAAGAGAGAAAGGGAGGAGGAAGAGAGAGAGAGTTGGGAAAGGAAAGAGAGAAAGGGAGAGGAGGGGAAGGAGGAAAATGAAGGATGGGGGGAGGAGGGGAGGGGAGGGGAGAGAAGGAAGAAAAGTTGCCACACAGTCTAACGTGAGTTGATTGTGTGTGTGTGTGTGTGTGTGAGAGAGAGAGAGAGAGAGACAGAGAGAGAGACAGAGAGAGAGAGGTGAATCCAGAGTATATGACTCCTAAGGGGAATGTAACCTCAAATAAAGAACGCCTCTTTGCCATCACCCCACCCTTCCCCTCCACTTCCCTTCTCTTCCCTTCCCTTCCCCTCCACTTCCCTTCCCTTCCCTTCCCTTCTCTCGTCTCTTCTCCCTTCCCTGCTCTCTCTCCTCCCTCTCTCCCTCCCCTTCCACTTCCTCCTTCCCTCTCCCGTCCCTTCCTTCCATCCACCCTTCCCCACTTCCATGTTTCCAAATCATTCTGGTCAAGTCTCTCTCTCTCTCTCTCTCTCTCTCTCTCTCTCTCTCTCTCTCTTTCTCTCTCTCTCTCCCTCCCTCCTCCTCCTCCTCCTCCTCCTTGTATACTTTCCTCCCTCTCCTTCCGCCACCTTCTCCAATTTCCTCTCCATCACTTCCTGTCTTCCTCTCCCTCTGCTTTTCTCTTTTCCCTTCTCCCTACCTGTCTTTTTCTTTCTTTTCTTTTTTTGTTTGTTTGTTTCTCTCCATCTTCTTTCTTCCTTCCCTCCCCTCTCTGTCTATCTGTCTGTCTGTCTGTCTCGCTATTTCTTACCATGTCAGTCTGTCTCCATGTGTCTCTATCTTGTGTGTGTGTGTGTGTGAGAGAGAGAGAGAGAGAGAGAGAGAGAAGAGAGAGAGAGAGAGAGAGAGAGAGAGAGAGAGAGAGAGAGAACTTTCTTGCATGTGTGCGTGCGTTTTCCACCTCATTATAAAAAAAAAGTCACCTTTACCCAAACCTCTGAGAAGAAACAAAAAATTATTTCTACATTCCCTTTACCTTTACTTGGCATAATTTCCCGTCTTTTTTATTATATATATTTTTTTTAATGTGAAGGTTAGGGGCGGGAAAAATGCTACGGCTCCATATCCTCTCCATAGCACTTCTTCGTGACTAGCATCGTACTCTAGTGTTAAGCTGTTGTTGTGGTTCGGTAAAGAGTGTAGTGCCGAGGGTATTCGAAAATCGCTTCCCCTGGCCATAGGCTTCTTGCTGAGAGAGAGAGAGAGAGAGAGAGAGAGAGAGAGAGAGAGAGAATGCTTGCTCTCTTTGCAGATATCTAGTATAGCTATTATCGTTCACACTATCTATATAAATATCTTGTATAGGTATTATTCTCTCTCTCTCTCTCTCTCTCTCTCCACATATCTAGCAGTTATTATCTCTCTCTCTACTGGATATCTTATTATTCTTTTTTTTTTTTTTTTTTCAGATATCAACCTGTCAGAAGTCGCTACCTCATTGAAGATGACGTCGTTCAGGTGAGTAATTAAAGGTGTTTTTAATTAACCTTTTTGACATTACTAATTATTATTGTTGCTGTTATTGTTATTGATGTATTAAAAATAAAAATAATTTTGTTTTTTCATTTTTCACGCAGCTGGAACTGGTGGGCGAAGAGGTAAGTTCGGTTTGTTTACATTCTTTCGACACGCGCCATTTTTATGTCTGTGTTTTGGCGCGAAATTGAAATTACCCGAGAAGGTATAGGGTATTGCAAGCTTCAGAGAAAGAGAGAGAGAGAGAGAGAGAGAGAGAGAGAGAGAGAGAGAGAGACTTTCTTACATGGCTGGAAATGGAATTGGCGGCCAAGAAGATGGTTGGGTTTGATCACACCGTTTCGGCGCTGAATTATTTCCAGAAATTGAGAGAGAGAGAGAGAGAGAGAGAGAGAGAGAGAGAGAGAGAGATTTATGAAGTCGGTGGAAGAATGAAGAGGAGGAGACCGAGAACGAGGTTAAAGGAGTGTGTTGAGGAGGGAAGGGATAGGGGGAAGGAGGGAAAGAGGGAGGGGGAAGGAAAGAAATGCGAGGAGGGGGAGAGCACGAAGAGGAGAAGAACAAGGAACAGAAGGATGAAAGAAGAGGAGAGGAGGGAGGAGGTGGAGGAGGGAGGGGGTAAAAGAGGAAAGAGAAGAGGAGAGAAGAGAGAAGGGAGAGGAGGAGAAGGGGGAAGAGGAAGATAATAAAGATGAGGAGGAGGAAGAGGAGGGAGGGATGGAAAGAAGGGAGATGAGGAAGGAAAGAAAGGGAGGAGGAGAGAGAGAGGGAAAAATGGTGAGAAAGGAGAGGAGAAAAGGGAGAGTAAGAAGACAGGAAAAATAATGAGTGAGAGAGAGGGAAAACGAGAAGAGGGGGAGGAGGGGGAGGACAGGGGAATGGGAGGGGTAGGGAGGGAATAAGAGTTGTAGGGGGAGGAGGGAGGAAGAGAGGAGAGAAAGAAGGAGGAGGAGGAGGAGGAGGAGGAAGTGGGTGAAGGTAAGGGGTGCGTCCTTGAGTTAGATATTGGAGGAGCTGAGAGAGAGAGAGAGAGAGAGAGAGAGAGAGAGAGAGAGAGAGAGAGAGAGAGAGAGAGAGGGTGGAAGGAAGGAGGGGAGGAGGAAAAGGGAAGAAAAAAAAAGAAAGGAAAGAGGAAGAATGAGAGTATGAGGGACAAGGAAGAATGGAATGAGATGTATGGGTTGTGTGTGTGTGTGTGTGTGTGTGTGTGTGTGTGTGTGTGTGTGTGTGTGTGTGTGTGTGTTTTCAGCCCTCTGTCTGCTAGTAAGTTAATAGCCAGGTGTAGTCATACTGGGGGGCTGATTTGACTAGTAACCAGGGAGACTCCTTTTAACCCTATAACTAAGACTTCTTTTTCATACATCCAATATGAACAAAGTGGATTTTTTTCAGCCATATTTTGTGTTAGCATTGTAGCAAGGAGGGGTTGGGGAGCGCATCGCTATCCTTAAGTTTAGTGTTAGTCTCTTGTTTCAGATTAGCTTTTAAAAACAAAAGCCCTGTAATTCTAGGCCAGTTTAAAAGGAAGGGAGTAAAATTAGAGGATTAGTGACAGCAGCAGAGGATGGATCTAAGAAAATCATAAAGGGGTTATATATACGTGGCGGCCACACATCTTTTCGACCTGAAGCGGCGAGGTGGGTTCGAGCTCCGCAAATGAGGGTGCCTTACGGTATCATGTTATTACAACCTGTCGTAATTATTATTATTATTGTTATTATTATTATTATTATTATTATTGTTATGATGATGATGATGATGATGATGATTGTTGTTGTTGATGCTGTACGGTACGATGTTTTGACGGTACTATTTAGACTTCAAGAGGTCTTAGGAATATTAGATGTTAGATACCAGCCTTCATTAACCCCTTCACTGCCTGACCGCCCTCCTAAGCTGAATCAAATCGTCTGGGAGGGGCAAAAATCGTCGTCCTGTAGCTGTAGAGGTGAAGAAAAAATATGTAACTGTGTTGTAAAAATGGACGCTTGAACGGTAGAAAAATGTTTGCTTTTTGTTAGCGTGTTTGAGGGGGGAAAGGGGAGAGGGAATGGGAGTGAAGGGGGAGAAAGAGAGGCAGGAAGGAAGGAAAGGGAGGGAGAGGGAGGCTGAGGAGAGGGGAAAATGGGAGAAAGAGACAGAGGAGGGGGGAAGGAAGAAAGGAAGAGTGAGGGAGAGAAAGGTAGGGGAGAAGAGACGGAAGGAAAAGATGGAGAAGAGAGGAAGGGCAAGAGGAAAGATATAGAGAGGAGGGGAAGGGAAGGAGGAGAGAGGTATAGGAAAGGGTGAAGGGTGAAAGAGGTAGAGGAAAAAAGAAGGGTGGCAGGAGAGAGGTAGAGAAGAGGGAAAGGAAGGAAAGGAGGATAGGGTTAGAGAACGGGGGGGAAGGAGGCACAGGAGAGGGGAAGGAGGGAGGGAGAGAGAGTTAGAGTAAGGTGAAGTGAGATGTGTAGCTTTAAATCGGTATTTACTACCACGCACTAACAGAGTGAGAAGCGTGCAGTGGTTAGGCTAACATTTACATTCAAACAGCAAGGGTGGGGCGGGGATGGCGGCTCTACGGTATATAAGGTACAGGTGATGCGATTGCATACCATGTCTCAGGGTGATTTAAAGGAAGCTTTTGGAAATATATACGAGTGTAGTGTGTGGCACTTGTGTACCTTGACATTGTTATGGGTGTGCCACAAAATCAGGCTGCAGTAAAAGTAACTATATATATATATATATATATATATATATATATGTGTGTGTGTGTGTGTGTGTGTGTGTGTGTGTGTGTGTGTGTGTGTGTGTGCGCAAGAGGGAGAGAGAGAGACAGAGAGGGGGGGGGGAGTAAAAAATCAGACCCAGGCAAGAAGTTACGAAGGAAAAAAATTGCTCTGTAGCCAGAAGCATTCAATTTCGTTCGAGTTTGTTCATATTGGGATAAAATAAGATGATGGAGGGTTGGCCAGGCAGAAGACGCCCCAGCCCACCCATTATAGAACCGTGGAGGAAATGCTAGAGAAGGTGAAGGAGTTATAGGACCTTTAAAAATGTGCGTGAAACGTTAGAAGACATGAAGTGGGAAATGTAACTCTGCCTCTAGTGTATATACAGCAGACAGGTAGATACATAGATAAATGGAAAGCCAGGTAGATAGATTAATAGAGATGACAGACACCTAAAACTGACAGAAATAACCCCTAAGACACACACACACACACACACACACACACACACACACACACACACACACACACACACACACACACACACACTGAGAAACAAAGTAATTTTCCACGATATAATTAAAGTTGAAACGTTACGCCAAAGTTTTAATCTTAGTCAAAACTTTGTTCTAAACATTTTTGTGGTGCTGTCAAGATACAGGATGAAATTTATGAATATGGAGGGAAAAGAGGATGAGAGACTGACAAGGAGAGCATGTGTGAGTGAGGTGGAAAGGAAGACCGTCGATGAGATGGAGAGATGATGTGGAGAGGTATGTGAGTGAGGGGATGTGACTAAGGGTGTGTACATATGTGAGTGATGTGGAGGGGGGAGATGGAGGGGGAGTCCAAGGATGAGATGAAGAGATGGGATGAGAGAGATATGAGTGAGGAGGGTTTGAGTTGGAGAGAGGGGAGCCTGATGGCGAAATTCAGGGTGACATGGAGGCGATCTCTTTGTGGCCAGCCGTTCTGGGATTAAAAAGTCTGGTGACAGATAGATACCAGTCGTAAAAGAGATAGATAGATAGATAGACAGACAGATAGATAGATAGAAAGATAGATAGACAGATAGATAGATAGGTTGACAGATAGATAGATGTATAGATAGAGACATGGATGATTAGATAGACTGGCACAGGCGGATAGATAGACAGATACCGCATAATCAATTGTATGTGTGTGTGTGTTTATGTATGTGTATGTTCGTGTATGTGTGTGTTTATGTATGTGTATGTGAGTGTGTATGTGTTTGTTTATACATTTTTCAGAAGTGCCACCCTCGTGTTTCAAGGCAGAAAATGTGAGGTTTTATAACAATGGTTTGTGTTGTAAAGTTTGTGCTTTATTCGTTGCTGAAGGGGAACTGTTGGTGGAGTTTGAAGGAGAGGGGAGTAGACTGAGAGGCAGGTAGATAGATAATAGATAAAGAGAGAGATGGAGGAGTGATAGGTTGATAGACAGGTGGATAGATAATTAGGTAGGTTCCTCTATATCACTATTATTATCACCAACTCCTATTTCTTTTTCTTCCTCAGGGCCAGCCACGGGGAACATCACTGTTATCCAAGTGAGTAAAGGGATCTCTCTCTCTCTCTCTCTCTCTCTCTCTCTCTCTCTCTCTCTCTCTCTCTTTCTCTCTCTCTCTCTCTCGTAAAGGGTATTGGTCTCGTCGTCGTCGTCGTCGTCGTCGTTGTTGTTGTTCTAGGATCATCTGAACTTGTAACCCAGTGGACTGCAGGCTTAAGTTGGCTTTCTGCAGTCCACCATCATCCTTTCTGGTGATAAGGAAGGAGCTGTGACACGTGCATATTACCAGGCACCTGATCCTGCCGTTTATGTCAGTGCCACCACGTGAAGGCGTCCCCACCTCCCTATCAGTACCATAAATGACTTGTAGAATCATATGCTAGTGACTTGCTAAAATTCTGGTCATCACCTAAAGCCCACGTTCTTAATATCTTGGCTATAAATCACTCCCCAAGAAATCATGTGAGGAATGTTAAGATACAGATTCTCTCGAGATTACGCCTGGTGGGTAGAGTCAGGATTCCGTGAGCTTGAATGGTAAATAAATGAGTGACTGGCCCATTTCACCTGGCATGATGTTAATAGTTTTCCCTCCCTCGTGTTTTCTCTCCCTTGCTTTCTGGATCCCATTTCACCCCATCCTACTGACGGGGAAGAGGTCAGGATGATGGTGATGTGTGTGTGTGTGTGTGTGTGTGTGTGTGTGTGTGTGTGTGTGTGTGTGCCAGACGAAACCTGATAACAGTTAGCACTACTTGTAAACATGCCAGGAGCACTGTACTAGAGCACACCTGTACTCTTTTCATCTCAGCTTGGCCCAGATTTTCGTCTTTTTGCAGCTTATTTCAGGTAGGTCAGTGGCAGAGTAAGACAATATTACGGTTCTGCATCCTTTCCAAAGCACTTCCTCGTGACTAGCATTATATTCTAGTGTTGATCTCTTTTACAACTCGGCATTCAAGATAGAGACTAATTTTAGGCCAGGTTAGAGTGAAAAGGATATAGGTAGAGAAGGGAGTGTGAGGTGGGGAAAGGGCAGCTTGTTGAGGAAGGACAGGGTAACGTGGAGGCGATCTGTTTGTTGCAACCTAGGGAATTAGAGCGTCTGGCAGTAGATAGATAGAAACTGATAGACAGACAGATCGTCAACAGGTAAATAGATAGATAGGTAGATATATACATACATAAATACATACACACTTAGTCATTTAGAAAGACAGACAGACAGACAGACGTATATAGACAGACTCTTAATATTTCGAAATGAGACAAGAAAATAGCACACTAATTAAACTCAGCTAGAAATAAAAAAGTGAAATATTTCTTTTACGATGCGTTTTTGTTTTTCAAGAGCCAGGTGTCTCATTAACGTCTCCAATTGAGGATTTTTTTTATCGTCGCACTCTCCAGACGATTTTATTCAGCTCGAGAGAGACCTTACGACTTTAGCTTGACCTAAAATTGTCATCTCTCCATCTTGAATCTTGAGATGTAACAGTAGATTAACACCAGAATATGTTGCTAGTCACGAAGAAGAGCAGTGGAAAAGATGTAGAGTAGTAGCACTGTCTTTTTCCGCCACTGAGCTATACGTTAAATAAGCTGCAAAAGGACGAAAATCTTGGCCAAGTTAACGTGAAGGAAGTAAAGCAAGACTGTTATTAAACTGATTTTTTAGGTTGAAATATTAATACTGACAATATTTTATATCCTGTCTAGGCTTTATATTTGGTGTTTATCCCTACCTACCTACCGACTTACATACTTACCTACCTCTACCTGTCTACCTACTTTTACCTCCCTCCGTCTCTCCCTACCTATCTACCTACCTGTCTGCCTTCCTGCCTACCTACCTTCCTACCTACCTACCTACCTTCTTATCTTCCTAGCATCCTACCTACCCACCAACCTTTCTGCCCTATTTGCCTACCTTCTTCCCTTTCTTCTTACTTTCCTGCCTTCCTGCATTACCTGGCTGCCTTCCTACCTACCTTCCTTCCTACTACATACCTACTTACCTTCCTTCCTTCCTTCCTTCTTTCCTTCCTTCCTCTTCACCTGCCAACCCTAACTCCCTGTAAGTACCCTTTATGCCAGCAGTAGTTTGTCTTACCTTCCCTACAGTCCGTCTACTTTCTACCTGCCTCTGTAATGTATCCATATCTGCCCTTTATACCTTCCCTACCTTACCCATAAGTGCCCTGTAGCCCCTGAATACCCTGTGTAAGCAGTAACTTGCCCTACCTAGCCTGTGTATCTTCTACCCTACCCATTTTATTTTACTCCGCGCCCTACCTGCCTACCCGCCTTTGACATCTATACCCTACTCTACCCATAAGTGCCCTGTAGGCCTAGTGTGCCCTGTATCAGCAGTAACTTGCCCTATCTAGCCTAGGTATCTTCTGCCCTACACTTTATTTTTATACCTACTGCCCTACCTAGCTAGCTCGACCTACCCTACCTCTTGGACCTGCCCTACCCTACCCGTAGGTGCCCTATTGGCCTAGTTTGCCCTATGGAAGCAATAACTTGCCCTATCTAACCTATGTACCTTCTACCCTACTCTGTTTTTATATCCGCTGCCCTACCTAACCTCCTTCCTTGCCCTTTTGATCAACCCTTCCCTCTCTATACTTGCCCTGTAGGCCTAGTACGCCCTTTGTAAGCAGTAACTTGCCCTGTCTAGCCTATGTACCTTCTATCATTCCCTGTTACTGTATCTACTGCCCTACCTAACGTCCTTCCCTGCCCTTTAGATCTACCCTACCTTCCATTTAAGTGTCCTGTAGGCCTAGTGTGCCCTATGTGAGCAGTAACTTGCCCTACCTTCTCCCTATGCGGCCTGGATCCCCCTACCTAGGCTGGCTGCAAAACTCACACGCCTTCGACTCAAGGTAAAAATTTATATGCCCTACCCACCATCAGCCGTGTATGACTGCACCCTAGCCTACATGTACTGGCCTGTACGTGTGCACAGAGCCCTATATGCACAAAATAGCCTGTGTGCTGCACTATATATGTGAAAAGAGCCTATGCACTGCCATATATATGTGCACAGAGCCCTATATGCAGAAAATAGCCTGTGTGCTTCCCTTTAAATGCGCAAAGAGCCTATGCAATACCCTATATAAACACAGCTTATGCACTGCTCTATATAGATGCACATAAATCCTATTTGCACAAAGTACCCTATATGCAGCCATATATATATATATATATATATATATATATATATATATATATATATATATATATATATATATATATATATATATATATATATATGCACAAAGAGCCTATGCATTGCTCTATACACACACAAAGAGCCTATGCATTGCTCTATACACACACAAAGAGCCTATGCATTGCTCTATACACACACAAAGAGCCTATGCACTGCCCTATATAGTTGCACAGATATTCTATATGCTACCCTAAAAATGCGCAAAACCTATTCACTGCCGTATATATATACAGAGTCTAAAAACTGCTCTATATAATGCACAGAGCCTATATACTGCCAAATATATATATATATATATCTGCACATAGCCTATTCGCAGCCCTATATATATCCCCAAAGAGCCAATATACTTGCCCTGTATATGCTGATTAGCCTATGCTCTGCCCTATATGCAATTTGGAAACCTGTATACTGGCCTACGTATGCACTGACATCGCAATACATTGCCCTGTATATGCAGTGATTAACCTTTACTATTACCTGTATGACTGCACTTTCCAGCCTATGCACTGCCCTATATAGATGCTCATTGAGCCTATACACTGCCCTGTTATGCACTGCTCTGCCTATATTCGACGCCTATGTACACTAGCATGTGCTCTGCCTTATATAATTTCATTCTCAAGCCTTTACACAGCTGCCCTATATGCACAAACTAGCCTATAGCCCAGTGTATATGCTCAGCCTGCATCCCAAAGTTTACAAGTCTCCATTCTCTCTCTCTCTCTCTCTCTCTCTCTCTCTCTCTCTCTCCTCTCCATTCATTCTCCACGCGTCACTCCCGTTGTTCCCTTCCCTCCTTCCCTCTGCCTGCCTCCTTCCCTCACCCTTTTCTCCCTCTTTCTCTCCATTTCCTTTCCTCCCTCCTTCTCCCTTTCCCTCCCTCCTCCCTCACTTTTTCTCCTTCTCCCACCATCCCTCTTCTTGCCCTCTCCCTCCTTCTCCTTCTCCCTGTTTCTTCCTCCAGTCAATCAATCTCTCCCTCTCACTTTTTCCTTCTTCCCCATTTTTCTCTTTCACTCCCTTCCTCTCCTTCCCTCTCTTCTCTCTCCCATCCTATCCGTCTGCTATCCCCCTCTCTTATTTTCCACCCAACTCCCTTTCCTTTCCTTTCTCTCTCACCCCCCTTCCCTCCCTCAATTCCTTTTCCCCCTTCTTTTTCCTCGTCTTTTTCCTTCCGTCTCCCTCCCTCCCTTTCATTTTTTCTTCATTCCTTCTTTCTCTTCTTATCCCTTCTCCTTTCCCTCCCTTTTCTCTCTGTTTCCCCACCCTCTTTATTCTTCGTATCTCTTCTCTCCCTCTTCGTACCCTTTTCCTTAAATATCCTCTTCATTCCTTCCCTTCCACTTTCCCTGCCCTTTTCTCTCCTTTCCTCCCTCCATCCCAGCCTTTTCTCTCCCTCTCTCACCCTCCTTCTCTCCATTCCTCGTGCTTCCCTCCTCCTTCACTTCCCTCCAACACGCCATCCTCTGACCCATAATCACTCCTTCTCGCACGCATGCCAGTCCAGGAGCCAAACCTTATTACCTTAGTCAATGGTCAAATATTAGTTCCTCTGACAGCCGTAGTAGAGAGAACGATACTGTCGCCTGAAAAAGCCGTTCCTCTTCAGCTCAATCAGTAGCTCATAAAGGTATATTAGCATTGGCAGGTAAAAGTTAGTTTGTTAAAAGCAATTGTAGAACTTAAGACACATTAGACTGACTGCATGCGACTTTATCCAAACTATTATGATGTTTTGGATTACTGAGGGGCCAGAACAGGAACGAAACTTTTGCAGGAGATTGTACCTTGTTTGTATTGACATTTATTTTTCACCAACCTCTGTATCAGGTCGTGTCAGTGCCAATAAATCTACTATATTATTTGCCCTGTGGAGTAAATACCTTGCAAAATCCAGGGGAGTCCATAAATAGCACTACTTTTCCACTCCGCCGGGCAGTTTCTCATGTGTTGCGAGGACCCCTTAACGTTAGCAGTGTCTACCCTGCATCATTTATTCATTTCCCACTTCCACTGTCACACCCACGCCCACACCAGCAGACTTACCCGTCCCCGCGCACGCATAATAAACGCAGCTGCAGCACTAGATACAGACCACTTTGTATATCACGTATTTGGAAAGGAATCCATCAGAATTTTCCTCAGTTAGTTTTTGAAACGCTTTCAGATGTTTTAAAAAGATTTGCGAAGTTTCCCTCAATAGATCTTTGAAATCCTAAATATATTTATTGTAGACTTACGCAGGATAATTAACAGCCTTATAGTTCAGCTTTCAGGGTTTTTATAAATAATTTTTCTTTTTTAACCAAAAGGTGTGTATATTATTTTCTATTGTATTTTTGTAATTTTGTTTAGTACATAATATTCAGTTCTTTTATATTTTTTTCCTTGTGGATTTAACTTAGTTGAATGTTGCTTATATCATAGTAACTAATACGACCTCTCAGTAGCTAATACGACCTCACAGTAATTGATACGACCTCACAGTTATTGATACGACCTCACAGTAACTAATATGACCTCACAGTAGCTAATACGACCTCTCAGTAGCTAATACGATTTCTCAGTAGCTAATACGACCTCACAGTTATTGATACGACCTCACAGTAACTAATACGACCTCACAGTAGCTAATACGACCTCACAGTAATAGATACGACCTCACAGTAATAGATACGACCTCACAGTAGTTAATACGACCTCACAGTAGTTAATACGACCTCACAGTAGCTAATACGACCTCACAGTAATTGATACGACCTCACAGTAATTGATACGACCTCACAGTAGCTAATACGATCTCACAATAGCCAGTACGACCTCACAGTGGCTAATACGACCTCACAATAGCCAGTACGACCTCACAGTGGCTAACACGACCACACAGTGACAAATATGACCTCATAATAGCTAATAGGAGCTTACAGTAGCTAATACGAACACACAGTAGTTAATACGACCGTAATAGTTAGTACGACCATAGAGTAACTAATATTGTTTCTAGTATGACTTCCTACGACCTACTGTACGACCTGTAAGCACGTAACGTCTCTCAGTAGCCTGTCTCACCACCTCACCACCCCAGCAGCGACCTGTCCACGACCACCAGTTGCTCCAGCGATGACGACCTCCTACCCGGCTCCCTCCTGCCTGATGACCTGGACGACCCCCCGTTGCCCCCCTCCCCCCCTGCCTCCCCCCTCCCCCTTCTGCCTGGTCTCACCCCTCCTCACTCCCCCCTCCCTCCCCTCACCCCTCACCTACCCCGCTTCTACAGCATCACCATACAGGTAGACGCACATACATACATGAATACATACATATATATACGTACATGTACAGTACACACATACACTGTATAATATTTATCTCTGCCTTCAACACCATCAATGTACCTGTAAAAGTATACCTACATATGAACACACATATACGTACATGCTCACATATTTCCCTCTCTACACACACACACACACACACACACACACACACACACACACACACACACGTGGCATGATGTCTTGCTTGTACTGCACTAATCATGCCTCTTGCTGTATTATCTCAAATATAATGCTTTGCTCAGCCACTACAAGCTTTTCTTTTGTTTTGGATTATTATATTGTAGCGACTAATTTTATAATGTTTTATTATTATTATTATTATTATTATTAGTAGTAGTAGTAGTAGTAGTAATAGTAGTAGTAGTAGTAGTAGTAGTAGTAGTAGTAGTAGCAGCAGCAGTAGTAGCAGCAGTAGTATTAATAGTAGTAGTAGTTGTTGCAGCAGCAGGAACAGTAGTATCATCATCATTCATACTTCTCTTTCATACCCCATTCCTCCTCCTCCTCCTCCTCCTCCTCCTCCTCCTCCTCCTCTTTCCTCTTCCTCTCCACCATCATAGTCAGGGAAGCGATGTCTACGGTATCTATGTTATATTCTGTTATTTTATTCAAACAACCTCAGGGCTTCCTCCCACAGGCCGAAGACGAAGTGGAGCTGACACGACACTCAGAGACGCGGGAGGAGGAGAAGAGGGAGGAGGAGGAGGAAGAGGTGGAGGAAGAAGAGGAGGAAGAAGGAGAGGAGGGACATTTTACTTCACCTCGGCGTTCCTCCTACAGGTTGGTTAAAAAATTGTACACTGAGTTATTAACCCTTTTACTGAGAAGCTGCTTATCCCTGGCTGGCTGATGAAAATAGGATGGCTTATATTGTTATTGTTTATACAGCACTGGGGTTGAGTTCGTATATAGATCGATAGATAGATAGATAGATGAATAAATAGATAGATATTAGTACTATTATTGTTGTTGTTGTAGTTGTTGTTAGTAGTAGTAACAGTAGTAGCATCATCATCATCATCATCATCATCATCATCATCATCTTCTCCTTCTTCACAGGATGATGGGGATTGGCAGGGTAGGGGAGCATAGGTGGTGGGGGGGCAGGGGAGGGGGGGTCCTTGGATCCCTCCCCTCCCTCCCCTCCCTCACCGAGCCGGACTCACCTCCCACAGCATCGTTGGACCTGGAATGGGAGCCCGAAGCAGGTGAGAGAGAGAGAGAGAGAGAGAGAGAGAGAGAGAGAGAGAGAGAGAGAGAGAGAGAGAGAGAGAGAGAGAGAGAGAGAAACAAATAGTGAATTTTTAGTTTACTTTTGCTCTGTCCACAGGTCTTGCCGCCGTCGACAGGAGAGAGAGAGAGAGAGAGAGAGAGAGAGAGAGAGTGATGTTTTGGTTTACTGTTGCTTTGTCCACAGGTCTGGCCGCCGTCAACGGAGACACAGCCGAGGACGCTGCAGGGACCACTTCTGCGGCGGAGGAGGAGGCCGCCTCACAGACGGCCGAGTCCGCCAGCAGCTGGATGCCCAGGTCCTCCTCCTGCTCCACCCCCAACAGCCTCGAGTGGGACTTCAGGGCGTCTACGTTGAGTCTGAGGGGCGAGGACGATCCCGCCTGGAGACACACGGATATGGAGACCGAGCAGCTGCTGTATGAGATCGAGCAGCTTACGGCGCGCGCTCTTGCGGACACGGGTCACGGACTAGAGGAACAACAGAGCGGGTTACAGGGGCAACGGAGTGGGCAACAGGAGCAACAGAATGGGCAACAGATGCAACAGAAAACAGGGGAAGGAACTGGGTATCAACAGTCGCCTCACAGATAGTTACTGGCAAACGCTCACCCCCGCTCCTGCTGTGGGTGACAACAGTGATAAATATAATACAAAAGACACATGGCTCAGAACCTGGTGAAACGAAGGTGATTCTGGTGTCACTGGTGATTCTAAAACTTGTAACTAAACTGAGGATCATAAACAGGGTTCAAACTGACTTATTCTGATTCGAAAATTAGTAAAAAATGATTGGGAAACAAGAAGTGGCAGGATTGATCGAAGAATGTGACTGATGTGGGTGAAGCGAGTCTGGTTTTATTGTTAATGGTGATTCTGTGGCTGATAACTGCATTTTAGAATCAATAACAGGGTTCAAATTGACTGATTTTAGTATAAAATTGGTTTATCATGATTAGAAACGGCATGGTATTGATATAGGTGCAACGAGGGCGATTCTGATGTTACAAGTGAACCTGTTTCTGATAACTGCCTCTGAGAGTCACCAACAGGGCTCATTATTACTGATTTTAGTGTCAAATTCAATAGAAAAGTAATTTAGGTGTTCACAGGATTCTAAAATTATTAACTACAAGCTAGGAATCATCGCTACAAATTCAGAAAGTGACAGGAATTGGATGTGTGTTTGTTTATGGTGAAGTATTGCTGCTTTTAGGTGACTACGCTGAGTGGAAACCCAGATAGTTTACTGATACCCAGGAAATCATGTACTAAACTGTGTGGTAACTTTATAACCAAATGACGCTTAGGGATGGTTGGGGTTTATTGCTTACATAATGCCTTTCAGGAGAGAGTGAGGCTGGTCACCCTTACTTCAGTTAACGGGACATAATAACCTAGCCGCGGGTCCGTATGCTTCTGATGGAATAGAAGAGGTGTGGAAGATGGTATGGATAAATTTAGAAACCAGTGACAGGAGATCGGAAGGTGGATTTGAGCGTTAAGTTTCTCAGGCTCCAGTGATTCACTTAGCTGAATAAAATCGTCTAGCATCAGCTGGGGGAAAATTCTAGACTTGTCCCGACCGTGAGAGGATTGATGTGAACTAAACAATCAACAGGTAGCTAAATGTTCATCATGAGTTTGAAATTAATCATGCATCACTGGTAAACAACATGGCACCGGGTCGAACACAATTTTCTCAAGTCTCTCTCTAGAAGGCGATGATCAAAAGTAGGCAGTCGTTGTCTCAACCATCAACACCAAACTTCGAAGCTGACAGGCTGCCAAGCTGAACGTGATTCCAAACTGATAATTTGAACCAGCTTTCATACCTCTTTTCAAGCCCACCCCCCCCTTTTTTTTTCATTAAAATACTCGTCTCCTCATATCTTAATCCTTTCATCTTTATTCCCTACATAACAATTTCTTGTATTACTGAGACACGAAAGAGGAAGCTCATGTAGAATATATGCATGGATTTTATATCGTATAGTGACCTGCCTCTTCGATAGGCAGTTATCTAGAAATTTCCCATATATTCTAAACAGTCTTTCATGTATCTTATCTATAAAACTAATCGTTCTTTACTGACTTTTGAATCTAATTTTTCTAAACTGCATGATTCTCTCTCTCTCTCTCTCTCTCTCTCTCTCTCTCTCTCTCTCTGTATGTGTGTGTGTGTGTGTGTGTGTGTGTGTGTGTGTGTGAAACCTCAGCAGTACAGATCAAAAAGGCAGTGATAACCATATATATATATTCTGTATGTAGCCTTTAAATATGCCGTAGGAAATAGTTCACAACTTATGCCCTCTTTACTCTAACTTGACCTAAACTTGCCATCTCTCTCTTTCACTACTAAGGTGAAACAAGATTAACTCCAGAATATGGTGCTAGTCACGAAGAAGTGCTATGGGGGGTGCAGAACTGCAGCACTTTTTTCCGCCACTGAACTACGTGAAATAAGCCGCATAAGGAAAATGTGGGCCAGGGTGAAAGAACAATAGGAGTAATGGTGGGTTAGCAATAACTGAGAATTTGCAAGAGAATTGTTTATTCATTGATGTAAATTCTCAAAATAACAAGGTACATATCCAAAACCAGTGGTTGGTTGTGATAATATGCTTAGTTAATACAGTTGCTATATTCGTAGGCTCCAAAGTGCAGAAATGACAATGATTAGATGGATGTGTAGGGTGTCCTTAAAGGCGAGGCTTGGGGGAGGGGGAGGAGAGGGCTGTGATTTTGATTGAAGAATTGAGAGAAAGGATGGGACTGGAGCGTATTGGTGTTGTGATGAGGAGGGGTGTACTGAGATGGTCTGGGCATGTTAGGAGGACGGAGGAAGACAATTGACTGGAAGGTGAAGTGCGAACGTCGTGGGTAGAGTTGAGAGAGGCAGACCGAAAGACCAGGGACGAGGTCAGGGTGTGACCTCAGGGATAAGGGACTGATTGGGGAGCTTGCCAGAAATCGAGCAATGTGGAGAGCCGCCATTAGGTGACCAAGGCTGATGCATGCAAGGATGTTAGAGCCTTAATAAACAATACTACAAGTCTAATATTGACCTGGCATCGGCGACGTGATTTGAGATAAGTATTTGTTCTACCATGATTTTTCCTGCCACGATTTTTCCTGCCAGAGAGGATATTTTGTGGAGGGGTTACTGAAGGCTGTAACTAACCCCTCCAGTTCGGAAAGGCTCTCCTGATCTGAATAAAATCTTTTGGAAATAGCGAGGGTAAATTTCAGTGGACGTAAGCCCGTAGGTCTGTTAACAAACCTCCCTAACACATCTTCCTCAGCAATTAATTTTTGGATACCTTTGGGTTATAATGTTGTACGTTATTTATGCAGAGTATAACGATGTTGAATTATGTTGCACGGAAGAGGACAGTAAGATGCAATAAAATAAGTTGCTTGGGAAGAGGTGATAGGGAACTTCTTTACCCAGAGAATACTCCTGTATATGAATTTAGTCACAGTGTCATACTCGGAAAGTGATTTTTTAAACAGGCAGACTACATCAAAAGATACCAGTACCTCAACACAATCAGTCAAGAGTAACAGCGATAAATTCTTTTACTTCAGGTTCCAGTACTTGCCAGATGTAAATATAGGTAAATACTTTTAAAATATTTACCTAGAGGAAGATTTACATGTATATATACCAGTCTCAAATTGCAGCCCATAAGTTCATGTGCTTAGAAGGCTTCTTTGCACCTGCCGTATTTATTGATTATGTTTAAAAATAAATTCTGAATATAAATCAACATCTCACTATTGTCTATATGAATGATGCTTGAATATTAGCCTCAATCTACAAAAAAAAAAGGAAGCCTTGTTTTATAATGAACAGTGGAGAGAGAGAGAGAGAGAGAGAGAGAGAGAGAGAGAGAGAGAGAATTAGATACAAGCCAACATCTCACCCGTCTCAGTGAATGGTGCTTGAAAATTACAAATGAACCGTGAACAGTTAAAAACATAAACAGCGAAAGATAGAAACTGAAAAATATAAACAGTGACAACTACAGACTGAAAAATATATACGGTGAATAATATAAATATTGAAAAATATGAACAGTGGAAAATATAAACTAAAAAATATCAACAGTGGAAAATACAAACAGTGAATAATATGAACTGAAAAATTAGAGTGAAAAATATATATAACTATATATGTATAACTGTGAAGGTGAAGAATTACAATACTGTTTTAGCGGAAAGTGAAGACAGAATGCATTTATTACTCTCCCTAACTACCTAACTCTGTCCATCGTATGGGTGAAGAATGAACTTTATGCGGAGGCGGTGCTGAGAGGGCTGTGCGTAAGGAACTCCCTAACACCTCTTCCTTAGTGATTTATTTGTGGATATGGCCGGTGGATATCCTTTCGTACGTTATCTATGGAGGATATGGCGATGTTGGAAGGATTTATGTAACTCAAAAGACACACACACACACACACACACACACACACACACACACACACATTCTTTTGCTCCGTACAAGTATCACGCTAGATCCAAACTTTTGACAAAATTATAAAGAATCCACCTAAGTACTTATAGACTTGTGATTGGAATTGTGAAACCGTGATTGATTGACTGTGAGGGGACAGGGGTTGAACGAGGACGATTTTTTCACTATTGCTAACCACAGACGATTTTTCTCAGCTCAGGACCAACCTCTAGGAGCGAAGGGGTGAATGAAGGCTGTATTTTCCTCAGTTAAGGAAGCTCCCTAACACCTTTTCCCAGCCACCTTTTTTTCCAGATTGGGTGTGTAAAAGATAAAAACAACATATAAGAAAGAAGCAAGGCGTAGCATGCAAAATAAATCGCAAAGAGAAAAGTGTTAGGAAGTGTCCTTAACCAGTGAGAATATGGGTCTATCTAACCCCTCCATTAAGAAAAGAAAATCTCCCGGTAAGATAAAAAAATCGTCTGGAGGTAACACGAATAAAATATATAAATAAATTCGTTTTTGGACTGGAAAGATTATCTTGTACAGGCTAAGTTCGTGATTTTTTCTTTTTTACATTGTGCTGTTTTAGGGACGTATTCAAGGTGCGTAGGAGGCTTCGTAGCACTGTTTCCTCAGCGATTTATTTCTTACTACACCCTGACCTTCTGTTCTTGTCATTTATGCACATCTATACTCTGTTCACTTTGACTGAGTGCAAAACCATTCTCTCCATCGTGAATAATGAGTTGCGAGAGATTTACGCTAGAACATGGTGTTAATCACGAAGAAGTGACGTGGGAAGGAAGTGGAGCCATAGTATTGTCTTATTCTCCCACTGAGCTGCGTGAGGTAAGCTGCAGGTGGACGAAACTCTGGACCAAGTTAAAATGACTGGCGTAGTGTAAGGATATTTGCAGCTATAATATATGAAGACGATAATGAGGTGTAATATAGAGTAAATCGCTAAGGGAGAGGTGTTACCATATCTCCAGAGCCTATTTCAGTATGACAGGTACTTACTGTTTGTCTAATATTATGTATAGTAAGTATTTTGCAGATTATAATAAAAAATAAACAGGTTTTTGTTAGTATTCATCCTTAAAACTCTCTCTCTCTCTCTCTCTCTCTCTCTGCCTTCCTTCCTTTCATTCCTTCCTTTCATGAGTGTTGGAAAATAGCTGAGGGACTTTTGCACACCCAGGCAGTTGCGCCGCCTAGTTATATCGGTGCCACCACATGAAGGCGTCCTTCTCTAGCGCCAGTCTCCTTGGTTACTAATCAGATCAGCCCTCCAATCTGAATACACCAGGCCATCAACTGAATTGGGAGAGCACCTTGTAGTAACAGTAGACGTAGCTGCAACCCGAAGTTCAACTGGACATGAACTAACCCCTTCCTGTAATCTGTAGCCTACTTTCTCTGTACTACTACGTACGGTACTCTTGCAGGCGATAGGAAAGATGAGAACAGTTTCTATGCACAGTAGAATCGGGCAGCAGAGCCAAGTCATTTTGGTGCCATCTTGGGAAGGCGTTCCTCTCCAACACTGGGTCTTATAAAGTGTTTTCGTTTTATATAGCATATTTTAGGTTCCGTTTTTGCTATCAAGTTCAGAGGAGTAGACTGTAGCACCAGTCGAGCAGGGCAGTACTCCCAAGGTGGATGGAAAGCTGATGACAGGGAGAGCTGGAGCTCCAGTTTCATCAGCCCTCGGGACTAGGTCCCGACCATCCCCCTTTGCTGAACTTTTTCAGTGTCTCAGTAACACAAAGAGTAGGCCAGCATGCTCTCCAATACAAGTTTCTCTAACTATCAACACCAAACTACATGCACAGTACACACCACACTTCCTTTTCAAAATTAAAAAGAAAAAAAAAATGGCGTCGAATAACATAGCCTCGGAGTCCCCGGGGGGGGGGGGACCATAAATGCCCCCACCTTCTGCCCTTCTCCCGGTGACAACTCAAGATGCCTGGAACCAATGTCTGACTCTCTTCTTTTTCATTCCTGCAACATTCGTAGCCTTTCCTCTAACTTTCGCTCTGTTGAGCACCACCTCTCCTTCTCTAAACCTCACCTTCTTTTTCTGAGACTCAGCTGTCTGAGGCAACTGACAGCAGACCCTTTTCTGTATCCTCCTACTTTCTCTAAATTCATTTCAAAGCCAATGGTGGCTGTTGTGTATTTATATATATATATATATATATATATATATATATATATATATATATATATATATATATATATATATATATATATATATATATATATAAAGCATTAATTTTAACAGTAGTCTGTAAATAAATACCCTCTAATATAAAAGCGTCTCTGCTGATAGGCTATGCAGGAAGCAGACGACGCATGTAAACAACAAAGAAGAAGGAGAAGATTAGGGGACCATAACAAAAACAGTATTTACCTGTGCGGATGTGTTTCTCAAGTAAGTTCCCCCTTTCATGGTTTATGGTGAGCGTTCAACCTCTTCAAATAAGATAGGAGTCAAGGGGAAGCATATAACATTGAAAGATCGCGATGGGGACGACTGTGGAAACCAAAATCTCACTCAAATTTCTGTGGTGTTGTAGAGGCAGATAAAAGCAGTGAAGATGATCTCTCCAAAATAATATACCGATCACAAGCAAGAAGATACCTCGATGAACTTATAAAATCTGTTGATGACTGTCCTTAAGAAAATATGAAGCCATATAATGAAGGAGTAATGTACTGAAACTGGTGATTCAAGAGCAGAGTAACAGGGTACAGATGACTGATAGCTTTCCATAATCACCCTCCATATAACGTAAGTAATCATTCGATTTCTTAAAGAATAGTTTTTGTTTACTTATAACACACTCACTTTTTTTCCTGCATCATTAGTTATTCCCTTTTTCCCTTAACCTGGCATAACATATTCATCTCTTCATCATGAATATTGAGTTGTAGTGAGAAACAAACACTAGAAAGTGATGCAGGAAAAAAGTCCTGACAAAAAGAATGTGATAGTGCAGTACTGATATTATATTATTCTGCCGCTGGTGTGTGAAATAAGCTGCAAAATGATAAAAAATTGGATCAAGTTAATGTAAAACCAGCAAAGGTCTCAGAGTTATGAGTATTTTTAGTACAGTCACACCCAGCCACAAATGAATAATAATGTCTCCACAGAATTTATTTTTTATAGATATTTTTAGAGGAGAGGGAAATCTAAGAGAGCTTTCACATTTGAATGATATTTAACTATTCCTTTAGGAAATATAATAAGATTAATATAGTAATAGATTGTTAAAAGTTATGGAAATGCATAATTTTCAAGTTATTCATCATAGAACCTCATCTGTTTTCCATACGAGCCCAACCTAATTGGACCTGACTATGCCTAACCATGAGGGGAACATTTGTTGGGCCTAACCTTGGCACAGGTACTGTATTTAATTTGGTATTTCTGCATATTTTGATTGTCATAAATGAATTATCCTGATGGTTTAGCTTAATTTTTATCATAAACTTTTCAATACATGTGAAAGTGAGTACTCATAGAGTTTGTCCTTGTGTGAAATTGTTATCCTTGGATAAAACTGTACTGTATAGGGAAAAGATCGGCATTTGATTTTAGCACCAACTGCTGGTTACTTTACATTCATATAACAAAGGAATATGAGTAATAAAGGATAAACAAACAGTTCATTTAATTGCTCCATGAACAGTGAGGCTATGGAAATATTAGACAGCCATACAGCCTTATGTCTGCATGACTGTCAAAGTATCTATCAATTGCCAGACACCACAATCGTGCAAAGGGTGGCCATTTGACACTGAGTTAGTTGTTTTACAGTCAGAGTTAATTTTTGGAATTACAGTACACCTAGCTAACGTATACTAAAACTGATATGCTTAGTGCTGAATTCAAAAAGTTGTAAGCACGTTCTCTTCTGTGAGCATCTGTTGCAAATGCTTTTTTACATGCTACACTCAGTAAAGAAAGAGGTTGGGGAAAAATTCTCTAGCACCATCTCTGTGTTAAAATGAACTGACCAAACATAGCCTAACCTAACCTAACTGAATTGAACTGAAACTAATGTAGCATAGATGCAGTGACAAACTGAGCTAGGAGATAGTCAGTCACTCCTTCCACATCTTTATGTGTTGGTTTGTTTTCCCCTATATGGAACTGGTTATCTCATACAGCTTGATTATTAAGCCATGGTTGTATGAAATTCACTGATCCGTAGTTATGAGGTGGGATCGAGTCTATGAATATTAGTCAAAACAATCCTCCAGTCTGACCACACTTGGCTTTAAACTGAACCAAAAGGGGTTAGGGATCTTTGTCAGGTTAGAACAGTTGTGTCATAGTAGGTGACTGTGGTATCAAGTCTATGTTTATGTGCATAGTATAGTTATATTGAGTCCTGGCTGTCAGATACTTCTGTTGAATATTATGACATTCAGTTTTTGGTGAAAATCAAGGGGAGTTCTGACTTGTATGAAAACATACTGTGTGTGTGTCTGTGTGTTTTTAAAATAAAATGTAATGAATTCTCAAAGTTTTAGGTATAATGTTGCAGAAAAGTTTGATTTTGAAGTTATTACAGACACAGGCATTCCCCTTTATGCAAATAACCGATAATCAGAAATTCACTTATACTGACTGCGTAATTTATCACCATTATTCACTATACTACAGTTTTCCCACTTATATGAATCCCCAATACAAAATTCCATACATAGGCCTACATGGCCCTTTCATCTGTAACTGACCTTTTTGGCAGTGTAGGGTTGCCTGATGCAAGTCACAAATACCACTGAACACACTCAAACACTGCTGGAGTGTAGCTAAATATAAAAATCTACTGAAAATGACTGGAAAAGAACACAGTACAGTATCTCCAGAATATTCCCCCAAACTTTGCTTGGTGTGGGATGTAGGTGTACTGTGAGGTGTCATTTAGAGTGTACATGTTACTGAGCTGTGATGCAATGTAAAGGCCTCAGCAGTTGTTGTTTCAATGGTCATTGCTACTGTCTCCTTGTATCCCTGTGTGATTACATTTGGTGCACAGCATCCGTCTGGCAACACCTTCACCCCATCCTCTACTCAGCTCTCTAATTCAAGAGTTGATTGATACTGTCAGCCTTTCATGCATGCAAGTGGTCATTTTTGGAACTATCTACCAGTTACATCCAGTCTTTTAAATGCAGTGTGTCCATGTATCTTGAGTTGGATCAGTTTATTTTGACATTTTACAAAATTTCTCTAGGAAAAACTACTTTTGCAGACCTTCAGCCTGCATGAAACTCAGATGATATAAGTGTTGCAATACCGTAAGCGTCAACCCAAGTGCCTGTACCCGGAAAATAGTCCTGATAATCATAGATAAAATGGTGGGAATATCATAATTTATAAGTTGGCTTTCAAGGAGATGGGGTGACATGGACATCATTTCTTTTGATAGGAGTGTTTTTGATCTCCATGGCAATGTAGACTCAGTGATGCAACAAGGAAACCCAGAGTTCTTGGTTAATGCCAGTCTTTTATTTAGTCACTGAAGTACTAAATATATAACGTATAAAGCTGTTCATACCTCTAATTCCTTTTTATTAGGCTATGCCATAAAATAAAAAACAGAAAAAAGAAGACAATCTTGACCAATCTTCCTCAGTGCTCTAGTTTAATGGAGAGTCAGGAAGTTGACAGACTAGAATATAAAGGTTGCATTAACTTCCCCACACCAGCATCTGGGGTGTATTTATAAAAGAACCCAGCCAATACACTGGATATAATAACGACATAACACTTTACTTATCAGTGGTGTGTGTGTGTGTGTGTGTGTGTGTGTGTGTGTGTGTGTGTGTGTGTGTGTGTGTGTGTGTTGTCTCTTTAACAGTAACTGTAATTTGACTGTAAAGTGTTTGATAGGTGCCTGAGTGAAGGTGAACGTATGTGGAAGCATTCTAATACACGTGTAACCTATACGGTAATAGTACCGGTAGCAGTAGTAGTAGTAGTTGTTGTTGTTGTTGTTGATGTAGTAGTAATGGTTGTTGTTGATGTAGTAGTAGTAGTTGTTGTTGATGTAGTAGTAGTAGTTGTTGTTGTAGTAATAGTAGTAGTAACAGTAGTGGCAGCGGCAGCAGTTTTAAAACCGTAGGAGCAGTGATAGTAATAGTCCCAGGTTCATGTGAAATGTGAGCCCAGTGGACTACAGGCTGAAGTTTCGCACCTGCAGTCCTCCATCCTCTAAGGGGGGAATAGGGAGGGACCTGATGGGCGTTTGTATAACCAGACATTTGGGCCGCATGGTTATAACGGTGCCACCACATGAAGGCACCTCTCTGCAGCACTCAAACGTAGAGATTTCATAGATATGGGTTCTGTGGACGAAGTGTGCGCACATTCATCATTTGTAACTTAGTTCTAAGTGTAGTTGTCTGTCTGACCGAGCAGACCCATCGACCATAGGTACAGTACAATACATACTGTACACTGTGTGGGGATCCGGCGCCCCCTAGTTGTAGGCAGCGCCTCATCAGGGTCGGACCGGGGTCCTTCCCATGGCAAGTGTGCACAGCGTCACCACGTGTAGGCTCCTCGTCAGGGTGAGGTAGAATCCAGAATCTTTGAGAGAGAGAGAGAGAGAGAGAGAGAGAGAGAGAGAGAGAGAGAGAGAGAGAGATGCGAGGGTTGGGGTGAAAGGATATCGTGTTATTAGGCTAACTGGTGCAGTCACGTCCTCATCGTTCCTCACTCCAGGGTCTTCCTTCCTTGTAGTTATATTCCTCGACCTCGCTCCTGTGTTGAATATATATATCCTTGTGTATTATTAACCCCCTCATGGTCGACACAGCTCTCGTATTGTTATTATTATTTTTACCTGGGAGTGAGTCACAGGAGCCTGTGTTAATACAGGCATCATTAACCCTCACATGGTAGGAACAGCTCATGTATTCTGCCTCAGCTATCTCCATACGATTTTATACAACTGCGAGTCATGGGAGCCTGTCAGTGTTAAGTTACTGTTAATGAGACAGTTTCAGTCCCCTTTAACCCTTACCTGTGCGCGCCCCTGGTACAGAACTTACCACAAATATGCTACATAACATGTTACTCACGTAGGTACTTTTATAGGGAAGGTAAAGATAACAGCATACAAAAAGTGTACCCTATTCACTTGAACGAGGTGTAACATTGTCTTCTCTCCAGCTTGAATGTTGAGCTGTAACAACAGATTAACACTAGAAAATGATGCTAGTCACGAAGAAGTGCTGTGCGAAGGATGTAGAACCATATGGCATAGCTCATCTTAATGAAATAATCTGGAAAAGGAGAACGGAATGTGGGTCAAGTTGATGTACCGGTAAAAAGGGTACTGGCGAACAACTACCATCTCTCCTACTTGTATACTGAGCTGTAACAAAAGATTAATAAAAAGTACTGATGCTGGTCACGAAGAAGTACTAAGGCAAGGATGTGCAGCCATGGTAGACTGTTATCGTACCACTGAGCCACAAGGGAGTGAGTTACGAAAGGATGAAATTCTCCGCCAAGATAAAAACGAATGTACTATATTTGTACTTTTATGTACAAACTGAGTACAAGTATATAACAATGACCAGCTTAGATACGTATGTAGCGAGGAACTGGGCCACTCACAGAACTTTAATGTCGAGCATGAAATTATATCAGCCTTTGGTATGAGGGATGAATCTCCTTGGTTACTAGTTTTTTCTTTCTTTTTTTTACTTAAAGGAAATGGGTCACTCCCCAAACTTGAATATATTGTCGAAGTGTTTAAATTGGATGAGTCTTTAGTTATGAGGTAGGATTGAGTCTCCCTTGTTACAGTCACATCGATCTTCCATCCTAACTGCATCTGCCCTTCAACTGAGCTGAGTGGGGTTGGGGACTTTTGTTACAGTAAAACAATAACGTTATGCAAACACCTTTTGCTAAGGGATTCGTTTTACATATTACATATTAACAGCCTCTTTGTGTGTTACTGATGCAAACTGTGTCCACACACACACACACACACACACACACACACAAGGAACATGCATGCAAATCAGAGGAATTATGTTTTGGAATGGAATCAAATCTAACTATCCACTCCATAACGAAACGTTCTTATTAGGTAAAGTATTGTTACTGTGTGTTTTTCCCCGACATTTACCGATTGTGTTTCCTGCCGTAGTTTTTTTTTATTATTATTATTCACAAGCACACGTTCAATTTCCTCTTGTAAATAAGGTTTATTTAGAATGCATAATCTCCACATGTTCATTTGAGAGAGAGAGAGAGAGAGAGAGAGAGAGAGAGAGAGAGAAGTCAACATCTGGCACCGGTATTCCGCCGCGTGATGTGTGAGTCAGCACGTCAAGTCAGCACGTCATTCTTACGTCACAGTTAGGCTACCTAGTAAGTCGATTGCCACGTAATAATATTCTCCCCAAGTTTACTTCCTATAGTCAAGGTTTATTTTCATCTTACAGGAGTGGGCCACTCTCACAACTTGTATACTAAGTTATGGTTGCGTGAAATTCTGTGAGCCCCAGATTTGAGGAAGAAATGAGTCTCCTTGCTTACTAGTTAATCAGTCCTCCAATCTGACTACATTTGGCCATCAACTGCGCTGAAAAAGGTCGGAGATCTATACAAAATGTGGTCAACTGAAGAACACATACATTCCCAAGGAGGTAGTTAACAGGACCTCGTGATAAGATACTGATGAAGGCACGCGGTTGAGTATTCTTATCGCTTATCGTACGGACGGCGCTCTCTGGCATACAAGACACGCATATGGTCCCCTCCCAGGGCTGCCAAGAGTTAGGTTTTCAGCTCCAAGTTGGGCTATTTTTGTTGCCCAGTTGCGGGAAATTTTCAGAATGTGCGTTTTTTGAGTTGCTTTCATCCTTCATGATCGGAACAACACTATTACCCTATCTGAATTAACTTCAGATGATTTTATATATTTGAATAAGTCGCAGGAGTGTTAGTGTGTGTGTAATTCACCGGGTCGGTCAGGATCACGTGATTTTTGTGATCATCAGCATTTTACCCTTCTGGAAGAGAGCTGAGAGCTTATATAGTCCGATCTAAGGTCAAAGCCTTGACCTCCACACACGCACACACCCATCCTTTTGCTCGAGGAGGACAGTGACCACCCGCTGCGTCAGTGAAACTTTCCGCATCCCGAGCAAGGTGCGAACCTCCGTCTTAGCTAAGCGAGAGCGTTAGCACTGAGCCGGCGATGTGTGTGTGTATGTGTGTGTGTGTGTGTGTGTGTGTGTGTGTGTGTAGAAGTGTGAGTCATAGTCATTCACAGTTAACCCTGGCACAGTCGGGACAACTCTAGTAGGTTTTATTGATTTGAGTCATAGGAGCTTTAGTGTTAATCGTTCACCACTGACCCTCTGATATCCGGGTCAGATCTAGCGTTCTGTTCCGGTCATCTCTAGAAATGACGATTTTTGTAAGTTGGGAGTGAGTCATAGGAGCCTGAATTGCTATCACTATTAGCCCTGTCATAGGTACGTTCCAGCAAACCCCAGATTATTCTCCAGTAGAACAGTCAGCAAATAGGAGCTTAATAAGAGTGTATGATTTAATTATTCCGTTAAAAAAAATGCCCAAACTATAGCAAGACAGATCATAACTCTTAGTATAAATGAAAGCATAGATGTGGTAATAACGCTCAGTAAAAATTGAATAGCTGAGAATATTGGGGCTATCTGGGGGCTATTTTCCTTTAATTTTGGGCGGGAAGCTAAGTCCTCCTCTGGCAACCCTGCAGTCAACGCGCTATCTCAGCAGTGTCACATTTGCCAACGGTGAGAGAGGCTGTGCGTTCTGTGAAACCTTCCTTTCTACCATTATACCTTAAATTACCTGGATACAGCTCACCACACGACGAGTTAGGGGAAACAAGGGCCAAAATGGCGTCAGAGAAACAGGTGAGAGGATGAACGACAGCTGAAATGGCCCATAATGGCATTTATAGATCGCGACTGGGTGGGGGCCAGGTATAGCTCTCCCGAATGTGTATTTATAAACGCTCTTAATGTCCCTAGTATAAAGACGCCTTTTTGCAATGTATTAAAACTCTTAGTTTTCGAGAGTACGTGTTTAAACCAGAGGGGTTAGATACAGTTTTAATTAATCCCTCTAGGGTGTATGTAGGTAGGTATGTATGTGTGTATGTTTGTTTGTATATATATTTTATTCATGATCTGCTTTTACTCTTGTTATATGGCGGCACTGACCTGAGTTGTTACGGTGTCGTGAACTTTTTGCTCTATCAGTCAGTGCCCTCAGTGAAAAGAGCTGAGAAATGTCTGGTAGCAGCAGAGAGAGAGAGAGAGAGAGAGAGAGAGAGAAAGCTATGTCATCGGCCTGAAGGAGTTGACCTTTCAATGAGATTCCCAAAACTCGTATTTACAAGCTCGTAATTTGTGTATATGGCCAGAACCCGTATTTACAAGCTCGTAATTTGTACAACATTGGCTTGGCTCCCTTATCGCTCAGTGACTTATCTTTCTGTCAGGGGTTTAAAAATTCCTTTGGTTCAGATTGTGTGTGTGTGTGTGTGTGTGTGTGTGTGTGTGTGTGCATCGTTAAGTTGACATCTGATGAGTTTTATGATGTGGTTAAACTTGGGGGAGATTTTTCGAACCGGAGGGGTTAGATATAGCATTGATTAACCTCCTCATCACACGGGGTGGTGCTGGAGAGGGGCGCCTTCCCGTGGTGGCACTGATATAACCAGGTAGCTCCTCTGCCTGGGCATACAAACGTCCCTCAGCTCCCTCACTATCCCTTGAAAGGATAGTAAACTACATGAGAAGAATAAGTTCGGCCTACAGTCCACTTGCGACCACTACAACAACCACACGAGGTCCCTAAAACTGAATTAAAATGAAATAGTAGCAGTAGTAGCAGCAGCTGCCACCTCAGGCTCATCTGAAATGAACCTGGTGGAGTGCAGGGCGAATATGCTATGTTCAGTCGTCCACCATCCTTCTCTACGGGGATAGGAAATCGAGGGACTTTGTACTCGTATAGCCGGCCAGCTCCACAGCTCGGTCTCACCAGGGTCACCACGTGAAGACGTCCCCCTCCAGCATTTGGGACAAAACTATAATTTGTTTGGGTTCTCTGCCTTGCTGCTGCATTGCTGTCTGCTCTGTAATGAGTCATGTAGGCTAGTTGTTGTTGTTGTAGCCCTAAGTTCATCTGATATGCAAACCCAGTGGACTGCAAGCTGAAACTGCCCTCATCCTACCGTTCACCGTCCTCCTGTTTGTAGGGGATAGAGAGTTGAAAGACGTTTTTATGACTGGGGAGTAAAGGTATATCCCTCACCGACACTGCATGTAAGGTAATCACTTGTAAGTAGTTTCCTGGGTGATAGGAAACCGTTTGGTTTGTCACTCAGTGCAGAGTCACCTGAAAATAGCACAGCATCGAGTAAGTGGATAATAATCACACCCACCTATTATAAAAGAAATAACTGCCAGAAGTATAGGTCTTCCTTACATCTTGGCTGCTTTGCTTTAAAAATATGCTACTGTATTTCTCTCCAGCTTGGCCTAAAATTGCCTTATCCCCATCCTGAATGCCGAATTGTAACAACAGATTAACGCAAGAATATGATGCTAGTCACGACGAAGTGCTGTGGAAAGGATGTAGAGCTGCAGCATTGTCTTCCTCTGCCACTGAGCCTTGTGAAATAAGCTGCAAGAAGACGAAAATCTGGGCCAAGTTAGCCTAATGTACAAGAATTATATCAAATGTTTTCCCACCTTGAGTATGAGTATTGTTCGCCTTGCATATCTGGGTCAGCAATGTGTGATCGTGGAGCGTGCTGCGTAGGTGTATGTGTGGACAGGTGTGTGTGTGTGTGTGTGTGTGTGTGAGAGAGAGAGAGAGAGAGAGAGAGAGAGTGTGTGTGTGTGTGTGTGTGTGTGTTTATTTATGTGTTCTGCGTGTGTTGAACGTGATGTGTGTGTGTGGGAGGGGTGCTGCACGTGTACTGTGTGTGTGTGTGTGTGTGTGTGTGTGTGTGTGAGAGAGTGGTATGTACGTATGTAGTATTTTTTGCATAGAACAAGTTGCAAAAGTGGCTCAATAACACGCAACATTCTGAAGGCCAGTTTTTCCCCTTATGTCGCAACCTTAGGCTACGTGCCGCTGACCATGTGTTATAGAGGGGTTATGTTAACACTAGTCTGTTTACCTTTACGTGGCCCTGATTTCTGTCCATTTGTCACTGCTTTCACGTAGCCCAGTGGCAACAGTAAGACTGTCACGGCTTTCTTCCTTTCCGTGGCACTTCTTTCTATACCCTTTTTACTTTAAATTGGCCCAAAATTTACATATTGAATTCAGAGGCGTATCAGTAGATTAATATGATGCTAGTCACGAAGACGTGCTGTGGAAGTGATCTTAACTTGTTGTGTGTTACTCAGGTACTTTATATTAACTGGAAAAGGGCGAAGACCAAGGCCAATTTAAGTAAATTTCTCGCTACAGCTCACATTCGGGATGGACTGATGGCAATTTTACGCCAGGGTTAAGTGAATGGAGTATTTTCAGGACCAGATCCACCTGTTACCTGTGTATAGTCAGTTGTCTTCAGTTTTCATAACTCCTTTTCCTTGGCGATTTATTTTACCCCTTTGTATTATCCTCCTCTGTGTTACCGATGATACCCATGTTGAATTTCACTCTCTCTCTCTCTCTTTCTCTCTCTCTGTCTGGTATTAGCTGGAAATGCCTGCTAGATTTGTCTCAACCATGAGAGGGTTAAGAGGGAAGCCCTACAGGGGCTTCCGGCTTAAAAAAAAGTTCTAGTCTTGCATCAGGTTTGCTTACACACACACACACACACACACACACACACACACTCTCTCTCTCTCTCTCTCTCTCTCTCTCTCTCTCTCTCTCAGGCGGATGCATTGCCAGCTATTGAGTTGCCACAAGTCAGCGGAAATCGTTGTCCCGTTTAACATGAGTTACATCATTATGACCAGAGTGAGTCATAGGAGCCTTAAATGATAATATTGATACCACTAACCCCCTCATGGTGGGAGTAGTTCTATATTCCAGACGATTTTATTCATCTGAGTGAGTCATAGGAGCCAGGAAGGGTTTGCACAGTACCTTGAAAATAGAGCGTTATGTATCGTACCATTCTGTGTAATTACGAAAGCCTGTGAGACAGAGTTATTTGTATTTACAGTTTGGCCTCTGTATCACTAAGCTTCGTTCGTGTTTCAGAATGGTGTGTGTGTGTGTGTGTGTGTTTGTGTGTGTGTGTGTGTGTGTGTGTGTGTGTGTGTGTGAGAGAGAGAGAGAGAGAGACTACATGTTAAATTTAATCCTCTTCCTCAGGAATACATGCCAACCATGCCTTCACCAGCCTACCCCAGCGCCCCTCCACCTTACCAGATGCATCCGGGTGGACCTCCCCAAGGGGCCCCGCCGTACGCTGCCCCGGGGTTCCTCCCAGGGGGCTACTATCCTCCCCCGCCCCCTTACCCGGGAGAGTCACCCCTAGGCTATCCACAGGCCTATTCTCAAGGCTATCCCCCACCCAGCCAACCCCAGCCACAACAAATGGGGACATCGCAACTCTACCCTGATGTGTCCCAGCTGCCACAACCACAGGCAGGTACTGTGACCCCCATCAACCAGCCCTTAAACCGAAACTCGCACCCCACTAACCCCCACCACAATCCCCCCCACACGTCTGCAACCCACCACGTTCCCCCACACCATCCCTCTGCCCCCCAAATCAGTCCTCAGGAGCAGCCACACGAAGCACCCTTCTCTTCCTCCTACAGTTCCTCCTTCCAGCATGACCCTTCTCCCTCCTCGGCGCCCTTCGAGCCTCCCCCACCTTACCAGCCCACACCTACTGACCACCTTCCTATGCATGCCCTAGACAGCCCTAAAACCGCCCACTCCACCCACGCCAGGCCTAACACCGCCCATGCCAGCCCAAAAACCGCCCACACCGGCCGCTCCTCGCCACCCAGCACTGACCAAAACTCCAACTCCGCATGTAAGTCCCTGCTTGTGCCTGCCTCGCCTCACCTCACTGTATTTGTTTGGCTTGAACTTGGCCCAGATTTTCGTCCTTTTGCAGCTTATTTGACGTAGCTCAGTGACAGAGAAAGACAATAATACAGCTGTACATGCATTCCACAGCACTTCTTCGTGACTAGCATGGCATTCTATATCTACAGCTAAGCATTCATGATGGAGAAATGGTAATTTTAGGCCAAGTTAATATAAAAAAAAGAGTAGAAGTGCCTGCTATTTTTTAATCTTTAGCTAATATATAATTTCTAAGGCCACACTATATTTAATGCTCACGTAATGCCATTCAGAGACGAGCAAGGCTGCTCACCCATTCCTTAGTTGTTAGGACTGAGTAGCCTAGCCCTGGGCCACTACGCTCTTGCGGGGTAAAAAGCGATTGATGTAGTGAGCTTGGGTTTACTTCTATACTCTGTTCACTTTAAATAGGAGTATAATTGCCTTCTCTCCATCTCAAATGTTCATCTGTAACAAGACATTGAAATATGGTACTAGGCATGGAGGAGTTCTATGAAAAAAACAAAAACAAGATAAGAAAAAAGAATGAAATGAAAAGGTCAACAAAATACATACGTACATACTTACGTACATACATATATACATACATATATTGTACACACACACATACATACATACATACTGTATATGTATATTGTACACATACTCTTGTTTTTGTTTTTTCCTGGAAGGACCGGTTGCAAGCTCCTGGCCTTTGGTTCCTTCTTCTATGCAAAAAAAAAAAAAATACACCAAGAGAACGTCTGGCAGAGGGGATTGAATTTCTCGAACTGGTTTTCCCTACTTTTTTTTTTTTTCATTTACACTCGGGCTCCTGCGACTCATTCCTTACTGAATAAAATCGTCTGGCGTCAGGTGAAGTGGAATACTAGAGTTGTTTCAATGATGTGGGGGTCAAGTGAGAATTAGGACTAGGATGATGATGATGATTATGATGATGATTATGCTGATGGTGTGAGGCCTAGCAGTGCCGCAGTGAGGGAGAAGTGGGTTGGCTAGATCTGGTCAGCATTGATTTTCAGCAACTCCATTGTGACTAGTTGGTCCCATACCAGACACCAGTGTAATGTATGTACCGGTGAAGTGTGTGTGTGTCTGTGTGTGTGTGCTTTAACTTGTTCCATTGATTACATGAAAAGGAATAGGGCAGCATAAGAACAGAGGTCACTGCTGCCAAGAGTAAAAGCATCATTATCCTTATTATCATCATCATAATGATAACAGGAGCAACAACAGCAACACCAATAATAATAATAATAATAATAATAATAATCTATCTATCTATCTATTGCCAGACGCCATAATCCCGTAAGGGGTGGCCATTTGACTTGGAGTTATTTGTTTTACGGAATAATAGTAATAATAATAACAAAAATAATAATAATATTACTGTAATAATAATATCATTGTTGTTATTATCATAATAATTATGATGATGATGGTAAATGATAAATAATAATAATAATAATGATAGTAATAGTAGTAATATTAAAAATAATGGAGTGCACAGTTAGTTTCGGTGTAGAAATAATCTCTCTGTCTCCTATTTTGCAGTACCTCTTGGCTTCAGTTGTGTGCCATCTCACCCGCATGGTAGCAACCCGTCCATGCCCCAGCGTCCCGCCCCACCCCCACCCCAGGGATACCAAACCCCACTGACACAGCAAGGAGATAACGAGGTGGTTAGAACCTTAGTTAACCAATTAATGTCTTACCTTGGTCAGTGTTCTTTTGCCCTTTTCATTCTAACTTGGCCTGAAATTGCCATTTGTGTGTCTTGAATGCTGAGTTGTGGCAGTAGGTTAATGCTGCTGTACTACTTTTTAGAGCCTAGCCTTGTCGCATCTGAAAGAGGGTGAGACGCCAGGAAGGTGCGTGGTGTCATGGAGGGGGGGTGAGGGGGTACAGGTGTTCTTTATGCAGCAAGAGGGCCATGTAGTATCACCCAGCAAGAAGCCCCTCATGCTGAGCGTTTATAAGAAGATCAGTGAGTACAGTACTGTTGTTTGTAGATAAATATATGGATTAGTAGACAGACAGATAAGTGGGTAAATACATTTCCATGTTCCAAAACATTCCATTTTCATAATGCCTTTTGAACAAAGCCCCTTTGAATTTGGGAGCTTATATTGTACTATTTTTATTACAAAGACAAAGTTTAATGATGTGGGTAATTTTACTGGTCAGATGGTAATCATGGCAAGAGTGGTGCTGTGGAGGAGGGTATGGTGGGCATGATAGAGGTACATGGGTGCTGGCGATTGAGACTGCTTGGCCACAAGACTTACGTACTCAGGACAACTGGTGACGTTTATGTGTTCCATGATGATTCAACCTGCCCGGGTAAGTCTGGTAAGGAATCTTAATTAATTATTTCTCTGTGACAGTGCTTTTTTCTATAATGCATGCAGGGAGATCAAGAGTGTGTCTTTACCCAGTGCATGTCAATAATGCATTATCCCCATTGCCTTCATGTGGTTTTTAGATACCTAGTGGTTTAGTTAGTTAGCACGGTCATATGGGATTACTTCCAGGGGATATAGGAATGTAATGCTTATGTAATGATACTAAGAGACTGATAACTGCTCTAGCTTACCTCAGTTTTCCGGAATGAGTAGCCCGTCACAAGGCCTCTGTGCTCCTGTTTGGGCAGTACTGTAATTGATTTAACTGCATCCAGACTGTAGCTATCACAGTCCTGATAGATCCACAGTCAGACCAGACCTTGTCCTCAGTGGGAGAGTGGTAGCTAGTATCAACCCTTCTTCATGCTGGCCAAGTATAGATGGAGAAAGAGTGGCAGTAGTGAGAGTAATGCATGTGAAAGACAAAATTTTGTTGTGAAAGTATTTGTAGATATGTCAGTTGTGCTTTCATTTTATTCAGTTTTAGAAAGACTGCTTGCATTAAAGGAGTTGCACATAATTGCCACTGATTAAGGATAAAGATGTATATTTTTATTGCACTGATACCATAAGCTTTTCTGTGTGAGTACCCAGGCACAGATATGCCATGGAATAAGTGACTCTGCCACCTATTACTGACATATGAGAATAAAGCCCACAATGGTAAACCAAAAGCTTGTTCTAAACAGTTTTGGCATTATCTCTCACTCTGTCACTCAGAGTTAACAGGTAGTTTTACACAAACATTCTTTGTCTGTATCTGGCATTCCCTGTGGAGGGAGAGTTGTCACTGAAACTGTACAAATTGTAGTAGTAGTAGTAGTAGTTGTTCCCTAGGCAGTCTGGCCGAACAGCACCGAGTCTCTAAGGAAGGCCATGGCCGAGACTGGGCTTTCCCTCAGAGCTCTTAAGGAGAGTATGTTGTGTTGTTGGCGTAGGTGATTGTGTGCAGTGCTGTTGTCTATAATGTGCTTAATAGTATGAGGTGCTGTGTTACATCCTGGACAGGCATCATTGACAGAGTCATCCAGTCTCTTCTGGTAACTTAAGAGGGCTGGGTGATGCCCACATCTCAGCCTGGCCAGGTGGACCCTGTCTTCGCAAGGGAGATAGGATTCAGAAGGGTGGATATCAGCTATGTGTTGTCTTCAAGTGACTGAATGGAGTGGCGAGTGATTTGAGTATGGATATGCTTGTGGAAGATGGTCTGAGGCAGGCAAGGGGGAGAGATGACAGTATGTGTATTTGATATCGTGTGCTGGGTGTTGTTTTGATGTTCCTTGGTGTGTGTGGATGTGCTGCCATGTAGTGTAGTGGATGTTGTGGGTTTGTGGAGGCTGCAGCAAGAATTTAGGTGCCTCTCATGTCTAGGTGATCCTTGACTTTGAGGACTTTGGTTTCTTGATGTAGTTGGTCTGTGGGTGTTGTAACTGTGCAGCCTGTGATTATTTGGGGGGCCTTGTTCTGTATGGTCTGTAAAGTGTTGTAGTGTGTTTTAGTGAGGTGAGGAGCCCGAGCAGGGCTTTCATAATTCATCACTGAACTTATATATTGTTTGTATACAAATCATAGTTGTTGCTGAAGCTGCACAAGTCATAGAAGTGATGGGAAACAAGACCTCAGTTAAAGTGTCAAAGCAGTAACTTGAATTATCTCTAGGTGCTTGGTATGGATATGCAGGGAGAGTGCAGAGTGTTAAGTCATTAAATTCTCATTGTCCTCTGCAGCTCGTGTGGTGGTGGTGGTGCTGCCCGACACTGTTTCCAGGACCATGCGAGCTGACCTGTCTGCGTTACTGAGGGAGCTGACAGATATGAGGGAAGAGGAGGAGGGTGCTGTGGACAAGATTACTACAGGGGTTAGCACAGGTGAATGTGTGAGATAAAGAGAGAGATTTATGTGACTGAATTAGAGACTTATTGTTAATACCCTCATGAGTATGTAAGTAGGAATATGTTATGCTCTTATAAAAAGCTGTTGGTTTTTAAAATTATATAAGTCTTTTGGATGGTATGGATGTATTGTCTGTACAGTGCCACCCAGAGGCATGCAGTTGTTCACTCGCACCTTAAATATCTTGACAGAGTTAACCTTGACCTTGTCCTCCACTCTTCTTATGGAACAGTAAGGGATTGGATGATGGATGAAAAATGTTTCCTGGGACAGAGTCCTAGGTTGATCTTCCATGATAAAGTGTCTGGAGTATGGTAGCCAAGCTTAAAGCTCTTTGAGCCCCTCCAAAAGCTAATATGGATTGGTAGTTATAGTTTACCATTCACATAAATATTAAATTGACTTTTTCTTTTTCTTTCAGTGTACAGCGATATAACGAAAAAACTAAATATTACGGTTAAAGACACAGTCCCTGGAGCCCACAAAAGCACCAAGTGGCTGAGGAAGGGCACTGGCAATCTGGGTGAGTCAGAGGAAAGAAATGTTGACAGAGGACATTTTATTCGTGCAGGCTGAAGTTACTCCTCTCCTGGAGCCCATTAGCTTCCATTCAGGGTATAGGGAGGGAGCTGAGGGATGTTTGTTTAACCAGGCAGCTCTTTTATATATATATATATATATATATACACTTGTTCTTGATGTATCCTTAAGCTCATCAGGACATGAACTCAGTGGACTGTGGGACATGATCCCAATGGACTGGAGAAAGCTACTTATTTCCTTTTGGGGGATAGGTAGAGAGCTGACGGTTACTATATAGCCAGGCAGTGGAGCCTCCCAATTATGTCAGTGCCACCACATGAAGGCATCCCTCTCCAGCAGCCTTCATATTCTTACTGCTACTACCAGATAATATCATACTCCTTAGAGGAGACATCTCATAGTTAAGAGTTTCAAGAAGATTATTTTTAGGGTTGTATTTTTGGTGGGAGAGGAGACTTCTTAGTACTTCTTCCTGTGTGATTTATTTTGTATATTACATCATAATATTTTCTTGTATACTTTGTACATCACTTTAATATCTTTATATTTTGTATCAGTAGTGTACAAGAGGATACAGGGGTGTAATGTGCAGCATGAATCACTATGGAAGAGATGTTAGAAGCTCTCCAAAGCCACTTCATATATGATCCTCACTATCATTATGTCCCTTAACTTGACAAGAATTAGTTAAAATTTATGTACATAAATAAATACAGTAGATGGAAATAATTGACCCCTGTCTTTTTCCAACAGTTCGAATGGGTGGCAATCTGGTGTCAAAGGGGATGCACTTTGTGGCGGATCAGCTACCGGCAGGCGAACAGCACCATCAGGTGTGTGTTGGCAATTTGTCTGTCTATCTGCCTGTCTGTCTATCTATCTGTCTGTCTGTCAACCTATCTATCTATCTATCTATCTCTATATCAGTCTGTCTATCTATCTGTCTGTCTGTCTGTAGCCAGATGCCTTAATCCTGGAGAGGATGGCCACAAATAAATTTTCTTCCAGGACACGCTGTCTTTTCACTTCCTGTCTATCTTTCAGTAGCCAGATGCCTTAATTCTGGAGAGGGTGGTCACAAAAGAATTGCCTCCATGTCACCCTGTCTCTCACCTTCAGGCTACCCTCCCTACAGCTCACATCACCCTCGTTACAATATTGAAGTACCGCTACATATTTTATCTATTGTTTTTATTATAATACAGTATGATACTTCCTTTCCATACAGGTAAATGATAGGCAGACAAAAAATTTTAGGTCACAGCACCATGCTCTGAAGAAAATTCCATTTTGAAGTAGGCAGAGAAGATTACTAAATTTTTGAGAAAGACAAAATATGGTAGGGTAAATCCAGAGTTGTGTTGATGTTGGGGTGTAAAAATTTATATAGATATCTGAGAGAGTTGAAATACGCAAGCTGTGATTGAAAATTGGATTTTCTGGAATATTGAAAATGTTTTAATTAATGTATTCTTGGTGTTATGCCCCCACTGGATACTACCTGATTCAGAGTGGTGTATATGTAAGTACAAAATTTATCTCAGACCATGTAACTTGAAGTACATTTAGTTTTGGTAGCAGTTGAATAGTTGTTATTAACTGATCTCTTTGAACATATTACATGAGGTATACTAAATTTTCATAACAGTTGTGTTGGTTTTGTTTATCCAGTAATAATATGCAGTACATGTAGGCAAAGCAGTAACAGCATGTTGATGTAGGTGCTTTATGTACCTCCAAATTAAGGCTCTGTGTATAAGGTTTCCCCTGTATTGTACTCTTAACAGTAAAGATTCTGTCACCACTCCTGCTTTTCTCTCCGTGCACTTTGAAAATTAGTCTCGTGATTCTACGGCAACTGACACTGATTCCTTTATTTGGCCATAGGTCAGTGTCATCTGTATCACTTGCTTTCAGTTCAAAAGATTAATTTTCAAAGACTGCAGACAGAAAAGCAGGAGCAATGACAGGACATAGTTGGTGATAGTACCTTGAAAGTGGTAAAGTAGACTAGTTATATAAAGATTGATGCTTTGATGTTTATGTTCGAGTGTTTCAGTAGAATATTAATTATACATCTGATGTGTAATGAGCGATGTCATATTCTCATAGTTATCATGCACTTTAACTTAAGGTTATTCTGGTCTTTTTCTCTGTATATACATTGGCTTACAGTGTTGAGAGTAAACAGTTCATTGATGTTGCACTTGTATGTGAGAGAGAGAGAGAGAGAGAGGAACTTCAAATTATGCCAAATATGTGAGAGAAGGAGAAATTCAAATGGTAGAATAACTTCCTTGGGCTTAACAAATTCTCCTTTATTTTTCTGGATGCATTCTTCCTTGTCTTTATAGGAGGAATCGCCAGCACACACTGAATTACTGGAGGCCTTGAAGAAGTACAAGAAACATGTGGAAGAGGGAAGCATCACCCACGTATGACCACAGCAACTCAGTGGGAGTGACCAGTGGAGGAACGATAGATAAAACTGGAATGAAATTGACCCATTTGTGCTGAGCCATGTATAGTCAGACCCTTACAGTGATTTTTTTTTTTGAATTCTTGATGAAAAGTTCTATTCAGCTAATGAAAGGACCTGTGGAAAGGGCCATTTCACTGGGCATACTGCTGATAGTTCTCTCACATTCATCCTTTCTCTTTCCCTGTTTCTAGATCCAACCCTATCGCATCTTTGCGTGGGAGAAGGGGTGAGATGATGAGGATGATAATGAAATGATGATTAGGAGGTATAGTGCTAGCTGTGAAGGGGTAGATGAAAGCTGTATCTAACTCCTCCATCATGAAAAGTGTCATCTAAACTGAATATTATTGATATTTTAGCAAGAAATAGAATTTAAAAAAACATATCACTGTATTACAAGGGTTAATAGCTTTTCATCTTTGGCAACAGCTTGTAATGATGACAAGTCAGCTGTACAGTATATTACATGCACAGGACTGTTCGTATGACTTGCTACTGTACACGGTGCAAAGTGAATTTGCCAGCATGTGATAATTATGCCTTTTTTTTTTTTTACACCATGCACTTCCCTCTTGAACTGCTTAAGCATTGGCTCTATTATTGAGTATTTTTGTTGGAGTGTTGAAGTATGTAGCCCACTAAATTTGGCAAACTTTGGTCAGTATCTCATTCTATCAAGTCTTTTCTTTCCCTCTAGGCCCTACCTCATGCCACCCTAGGGTGGGAAAGGAGGTTTGGATGATGATGTTCAGCACTTTGCAGCTGAATGTACTTCCTGACTTTGGCCAGGGACCCTTGAGTGGGGTCAGCTGCGTAACATGTCAGTTGATAGCTTGCACTCCATCCCACCTCACAGTGGCAACAGACTATTGAATAAAGGCAATAGAAAGCTTATTCATCATGCAGGCTATAATGGATAGACTTCCTGACTGCTGCATCTTAGTGAAACTAGCAAATATTGAGACATCTGATCTATAAGGAATGTGGACCATGGACCATGTGCCAGATCTGTCAATAACTATGGTAAATTTGTAAGCTACCACAGATGGTGGCACGACAGATGTGATGCATCCCATGCCAGCATCTCCTGTCATGATGGTAACCACCCACCTAATACCTAATACCACCCACCTAATGTGGCTGATGGGTGCTACACCATGCCCAAGGGAGACCCAGGACTATATGGAGCAGGGATGTTTATCTTCCCTGAACTGTTTACATGACCTGGTTTCATACCCCAGGATCTCTGATGTTAACTGCTGGAGTGGATCAGTTTGGTAGTGGTAGAAATCCTGGCAGAAACTCAGTATATTGCTTATATTGTGGTGTGAGAAAGGAAATTAAAATATTCTTTGATAGCCTTAAGATGGTTTTATTCAGAAATCTTGCTTTAGAGAGATTAGTTGGGTTAATGTATCCACAGTGGTTTCTTAACATTTATATGCTTTAGACTGCATACTATCCCAATAAGCTTATCTGACAAGGGTGAGAAATGTGAATGTAATCATGTACAGTACCCCTGTATAATGTAATATACAGAGTGGCACATATATAATGCTCAACTTCCACCCTGCCAGGTAGTTTCTTATGTGTTTTGGGGATGGCTGAGTCACTGTTATCAATATCTGCCTTGCATCATTTATTCATATCCTAATCCAGATGCCACAATCATGCCCATGCCAGCTGACTGAGCCATCCCTGGAGCATAAGATACTGTCATATGAGTTTCTAGTGGGGCATTATTTACCGGCTGCCTTATATAAGTAAGAGTATGCAAGGAGTTCTATAATCCAAGAGCCATAGGGTAAACGTGTTTATTATGTTTTCTTTTGACAGTGCTGCAGGGGGATGTTTTGTCAATGATACAAATGCCCCACACCCCCTTCCCTGTCCTTTGAAAGGAAGATGGTGATGTGCATGAATGGGCAGCTTGTGCCCCCTAAACCCCCTTCAGTGCCATGTATTGTACCACTCAGCTTGAACGTGGACATCAAGAAAAGAGCAAATTCAGCCTGCAGTCCACTGGGTACATGTCCAAATGAACCTTGGGGCCACAAGAACAATAACAGCAGTATGTCAGTTAAATCTTATTATTTATTTTTACTATGGTTCCCTTATTAACTGGGTGCAGTTCACTCTCATCTTAAATGTCGGGACCAACTGCCTAGCCCCGGGCTCCTACGCTCCTCATGGGGCAATGTACTGTAGGATTGGATGATGGTTAGAGAGACACAAATGCATCATCCGTCCAGGAAGCAAACCTACACACTCCATCCCATGCCTTGCTGTGGCGAAGCGCTGTCTACCGCTAGGGAACATTAATTCATTGCAAAGGACCTTCCAGCCAGGGCAGTTGCAAGCCTGCAGTTGATAGGCCTGCTCAGCCACACAGACCAGAATTATTCAGCAACAACAACCCTAAGGTTCAAGACCTATGGGACACCCTGCAGGTTGATTTAATTACCAATTATATAAGTGATACATCTAGTCCTGTCTAGTCATGCAGAGTTGTGAAATTCCTGAAACACTGTGTTGTACCTCATATGCTTACCCCAAACCCCTTCAGCCTTAGGACATTTTTTCTTTCTGTCTGTGTCTTTCTATCTGTCGTCCAGCCCTTCATTGCCCCGTCAGGAGCATAAAGACTGGAGGCTAGGCTACTCCCAAAATTTAAGGTAAGGGTGATCAGCCTGCTGACCTCTGAGTGGCATTATGTGTGCAAAACACCCCAACTGTCCCTCTGATTCGAACCACTACAGGTTCCATCCAGTTGGAGAACTTTAATTCCCTAGACCACCTATCTATCTCTCTGTTGTCAGACACTTCAATCCCATACGGAGTGGCCACAGACAAATTGTCTCCACATCACTCTGTCCTCTGCCATTTGGCCTTCCTCCCTCCAACAAACACCCCCTCTCGCATATACAGTATCTCCCCTTTCTATCATTCCATCTCATCCTTGGTCTCTCCCTCCTCCTCCTTTCCTCCTCCACCTCTTTCATACAGTCTTCTAGTCAGTCTCTCCTTCTCCATCCCCTCCACATGGGCAAACCATTTCAAAGTATTTCTCTGAAGGCAATCAGTCGCATCCACATCAACACCACAGTACTCCTTCACTTACTCATTTGTCTCTATCCATGCAACCCCACATGTTCCACATCCACCTTATCACCACAACAGTCCTTTTCATCCTCATTTGTCTGTCTCTCAATGTAACTCTACATTCATCTCCCAGGTAACTCATTTCCACTGCTGTCACTTCATTTGGGTATATGGTTATCACCCACTAGAGTAAATGGTTTCCTGGATTACTAGAAACCATTTAGCATGTCACTCAGCCAGATAGATTGATAAAAGCATGTCCTGGGATTGAAGGGGTTGGTTTCCAGTCAGTGCAATAAATATTTCTTCATAACACTTAGTTTCCTTCGGTTCTTTGAAGTCTGAGGAATACAGCTCTTAGTCAATAATATGTCTCATTCTGTCTGTTCGAGAGGCACACTGTTTTTATGTAAGAGGACAAGGGATAGGGTGGAGAAGCAATATTAGTAAGGTGGGTGTTACTAGTGGTGGTAGTAGTAGCAGTGGTTCTTGGTAATAGTAATAGTAGTAGTAATGGTGTTTGTGGTTTTAGCAATAGTAGTAGCAGCAGCAGCGGTAGTAGTAGTAGTATTACAAGTAGTACTTTTGTATAACCAGATAGCTCCTCAAGTCATGTCAGTACCATTACATGAAGGCATTCCTCTCCAGCACCAAAAAGTGAGTATATGAGTAATTCTTCCATTCAAACAAGTTACAACACATGCTGGTATATGTGGAAGCAAACTGAAAGACAAGAGACAGAAACACAGAGTTGGAAGGATGTGAAAGCTGGTGATAGTGAGTGATGGGGAGAAGTAAAAAAAAAAAAGCTTGTGTTTGTGTGTGTGTGTGTGTGTGTGTGTGTGTGAGAGAGAGAGAGAGAGAGAGAGAGCGAGTGTGTGTGTGTGAATCCTCACAAGTCCACCACCTCTCCATACCTTCCCGTCCGTCCTCCACAAGGCTTCTATTTCACCTTTTTAAAAATATAAACATTCCCTTATAAATACTTCAAACGTATAGGAAATGACGAAAGACCTAACTGATCTCCGTTTCTATGATGATGGTGGTGGTGGTGGAGGTAGTGGTGATGATGATGATTAAGGTCATGATATTGGAGATGGTGATGATAGTTGTGATGATGATGGTGGTGATGATAGTGATGGTGATGGTTATGATGTTTGTGGTGGTGCTGGTGATTAAGGTGATGATCATGATGGTGATTACTCTGATTGCAGCAGTGCTGATTTGTTGTTGCTGTTGTTGTTGTATGTATGTGTGTGTGTGTGTGTGTGGAGCCCCTTCAAGTTCATTATGTGGCTGACAGTGACACACTAGACCAGTTGGCCATTGGGTCTTGGTGTGAGTGGGTCCTCTTGTAGTCTTTTCCCCTCACTTTCTCGTGACTAGCACCTTATTCTTGTGTTATTCTCTTGGTATTCATTCTCTTTAATTTGGCGGAGATTTTCGTTCTTTTGCAGCCATTTTCCCGCACTTCTTCGTGACGATTTAGCGATTTTCATTACTCACAACACTATTCGTTTTCTTTCCACCTGAGAAGATCCATAACCTCTTCAGCTCAGTTGATGGCCAGATGTAGTCATGTTGAAAGATAAATTTGGCTAGTAACAAAGGTTGCACGTTCCTACCTCATAACTAAGGCTAATTGAATTTCATGCAACCATGATTTAGTACACATGTTGTGGGACTTGGTCATTTCCATCAGATGAAGACAAACTGGCGATATTATGACACCTTGAAAAATGAGAGCGCTAAAATCCGGGGTGACGCTAACGACCTACTTGCTGCTCACCCTGTGCTGCTGTGGCTTCTGTGTGGCAGGTGAGTGTCACACTGGAGAACAAATTGACAAAAGAACATCGAGGACAGTGATATTTAAACTTTTTGTAGAACATACATCCCATCGGTTCTCAGGCTATTATCTCATATTCTATCTATCTATCTATATACCTAGGCTGCTTCCCCCAAGGAAAGGGAGGTAGCCGAGACAGGACGACACACTCCCCATTTACTCATCCATTCAAACACATTCATTCGCATCTTAGCCTCATATTCATTGTATAAAATTATTTTGTATAAGTTTAATATGGCATCAGAATCACACTATACCCAAGATGGCACACCGTAATTTAAGAGGGGAGACCGAGGATGATATGGAGGGATGGGGTGGGGAAGTATGTGAGATGGAGAGTGGTTTACCTGATGTGTAGACAAGGTGACATAGAAGCGTTTCGTTTGTGGACACCCTTTATGGGATTAAGTCTGACTATACTGTAAATAGATAAATAGATAGATAGTGTTTATTTAGTATTATATCTATTTTCCGCCAGAGTATCGTCCGCCGTGGATGAGGGGTGAAGTGTCAGGTCCTTCAGGTGTACCCACGGTCCTGCACAACCAGACGAAGGTGCAGCAGCAGGAGGAAGGGAGAAATAATGAAAAGCGGGAAAAACAAAGACCTCGCCTGCTCTCCAGACGGTACTCTCGGCTTGTGATGTCCAAGGGCTCCACTGTGACTTTGAACTGCAGTGTGGAGCATGCTGGCGATGTATTGGTGAGTGTGTGTGTGTGTGTGTGTGTGTGTGTGTGTGTGTGTGTGTGTGTGTGTGTGTGTGTGTGTGTGTGTGTGTGTTTATATTTTATGTTTTGAATGTATGCACAAACGAACAAGCTGTTTTATCGTAGTAATATTTTTTTTCTTTTCAGGTTAGTTGGAGTCGAGGCGAGGATTTGCTGACAGTCAACAAGCTCAGGCGAGTATCTCTTGTTATTACTGAAAATGTCATTGGGAATCTGGTTTATGTCTACAACTGCAGTCGATAATTCCTTTACAGTTCCTGACTCTCCATTTGACTATACCCTTTTCACCTTAACCTGGTCCAGATTTTCATCTTTTTGCGGCTTATTTCACTTACCTCAGTGACAAAAAAAGACAGTACTTCTACGGCTCTGCATCCCTTCCACAGCACTTCTTTGTGACAAGCATCAATGTCTAGTGCTAATCTATTGTTACAACTCAGCATTCAAGCTGGAGAGATGGCAGTTTGAGGCCAATTTAGAGTAAGAAGGGTATAGCATAGGAAGACCATTAGAAATACCTCTGACGCAATTGCATTATTTTATAGGTTATTGAATAGTTGAATTATTGCCATCCTTTTTTGCGTTTTCTGTGTTCTAGTTTTGAAGAGAGATGCTCGAAAAACTTTGCATGGTTATTACGGTTAGCGAGATAATGTGCTGAATTTCCTGAAACAAGGCCCCCCCCCCCAGTTCTCTCTCTCTCTCTCTCTCTCTCTCACCGAATATTCCCACCTTGAGCAGATACACAAGCGATGACCGTATTAGTCCGCTACATGAAGTGAGTTCGCGGGACTTCAACCTTCGGCTCTCAAACGCTCAGCATAACGATTCAGCCACGTATACATGTCGGGTGGCTACGCAGCCGGAACAAGTGGCAAAAGTCAGCCTAGATGTTAGAGGTAAGAAAGAGAAGATGGAAAGTAGTAGTAGTAGTAGTAGTAATAATAACAATAATACTAACACTAATACTAATACTAAAGAGGAGGAGGAGGTTACTTTAGTCCGTCAAAGTATCAAAACTCGATGGCAATAAAAGGAGTTAAGAGGAGGAGGACGTGAAGAAGGAAGAAGCATGAAGAGATGGAAGGAAGAGGAGGAGGAGGAGGAGAAGTGTCAGAATTATGCCTGTTGACTTAAGAAGGGTAGACATAAATCCCTTATGTTATATGATTAAAATTGCTTAAGGAAGAGTGTAAGACCACTTCCTTATCCATTCGACCACCGCTTTGCCCACAGATGCCAACGCAGTGATTTTTGGGACCTATGAAGTGTCTGTGGCGGCTGGGGGCACGTTATATCTGCTATGTCTGGTGCTGGAAGTATACGACATACCAGAGTATATCCTATGGTACCACAACGCACGTATCATTGACTATACCAACCCTAATATAAACGTAAGTAGTATATTCCCACCTCAGAGTGTTATATTAATTGCCAGGAAAGCTATATTTATCTGGGTAAGTATAATTTATTTGCTCTTCAGGGTGTTGTACCTATTGGTTGGGAACGTTATATCTATCAGTGTAAGTTGACGATTACATGGAAAAATCGAACCCATCTGAAACGCTGTAGAAGAGATCTGGGTTTTTATTTTATCTTATCTTGCCAATTATCACTTTTCTTCAGACGTTAGTGGGAAGATGGATGTTTTTTGGACTGTACAGTGGTTTTAGGACTTTCAGTTTATAATACTATAAGGTGATGTCAGATAATGCTACTAATTTCAGGTAATAATTGAGGAAGCGACCAGGTCTTGCGAACTTCAGGTGCGCCACATGAACTTCACTGATGCTGGTAATTACACCTGCCAGCCCTCCAACGCCGCACCTGCTACCACCGTCGTTACTGTGTTTAAAGGTATGGATTAAGGGGTTTTAATTATCAGTTTAGGAAGACCACAAATGACTAACGTTAATCCCTAGCCAGACAGTAATCTCGCTTAGGGAGACAGCTTATATCTGCTTATCGTTGTGTGTCAGTGTCTATCTGTACCCGTCTGTCTGTTAATATCTCTATTTAGCTATCTACCTATCTGTCTGTCCATATCTATTTAGTCATCTATCTTTGTGTTTTAGTCTGTTTATCAATTTGTTCAGCCACCTCTACATCATCTGTCTGTCTATCTATTCTGTCTTCCCACCCAGACACAGGCCGTAAAAAAGGTCGAACACAAAAATGTGACGACTGTGTACTGTTCCTGCAACTGGGCGCCACATTCGCCTTCTTCACCCTCTCCTTCGTCATCGCCTTCTGCTGCCACGCCCGCAGACAGCACTTAACGATGCCATGGAGGCGTTATTCGCTCTCTGATGATGTCTACCTCCCTCCTGATTATTGCGACAAGATTCTATGAGCAGTTAGTAGTAGCACATAAATTCTGTCGGATAAATGAGTGTGACGCTTCGTGGTGTCAGGATTCTAGGGGTTTGAATGGGGAGTGTATGAGTGCGTGGCCCATTCCGTTGGTCAATAATTGGTGTATCATTCTCTAACCGCCTTTCTGGCTCTGTGGACCCTACCTCATCCCACTCGTTGATGGGAAAGGAGGTGTGGATGATGATGATGATGATGATGATGATGAAACATCTGTGGTAGTAGTAGTAGTAGTAACAGTAGTAGTAGTAGTAGTAGTAGTAGTAGATGATAAAGATGAAATAGCAGTATTAGTAGTAACCCCAGGCTCATCTGGAGGTAAATTCAGTGGACTGCAGGCTGAAGTTGCCCTCCCTGCGGTCAAACATCCTCCTTTCGGGTGATAGGGAAGGGCTGAGGGATGTTTGTTAACCGGGCAGCCCCACCACCCGGCCATATTGGTGCCACCACGTGAAGGCGTCCATCTCCAGCACCTTTATGGAAGGTTATAATGGATAAATAAATGAGAAGTAGATAAAAATAATAAACATCCACCTCTCTGCACAGTCTGATTCTCTCTCTCTCTCTCTCTCTCTCTCTCTCTCTCTCTCTCACACACACACACACACACACACACACATGCACACGTTCATAAACACAGACACACAGACAAACACAACCTAACACAGGACACCAGCATCCCACCACATCTCCAGACACACAGCCACAGCTCAGCACAGCCTCGCCTCCACAGACACGCCATCCCCTCACACAAACACATTCTCCTCAACATATCTAAACCTGCACACGTAGCCCTACCTCGTCGTGCGTAACCCCAGCCTCACCTCCACACACGTAGTTCCACCTCAACACACGTAGCCCCACCTCGTCGTACGTAACCCCAGCCTCACCTCCACACACGTAGTTCCACCTCAACACACGTAGCCCCACCTCGTCGTGCGTAACCCCAGCCTCACCTCCACACACGTAGTTCCACCTCAACACACGTAGCCCTACCTCGTCGTGCGTAACCCCAGCCTCACCTCCACACACGTAGTTCCACCTCAACACACGTAGCCCCAACTCCACTCATTTGCACGCGATGACATTTTCGCAAATCTCGATTCATCTACACAGACGTATCCATAACTCTACAAACAAATTTCTGTTTCTATATACATAGCCATACCTTCATATGTACAGCTACCTCTGAACACATAAGGCCACAACGTCCCACACAATACTGCGCTTACACACATGCAGATCCATCTTAGATACAGCTATATCTCAGCACACACACACACACACACACACACACACACACACACACACACACACACACACACACACACACACACACACACACACACACACACACACACACACACACACCTGCACATAGCTGCACTTCCACACAGCCACTCCTCACAAAGTCTCCAAAGTCATATGCAATAGAATATGGTATAGAAGACCCCGCTTGTGATATGATTAACCTAATGAATCCTAGATCATACTTTTATTTTATTCTTACTATCTCAAGGCGATTTTATTTAACCTACGAAAGATCTGAGGCAGTGAAGGTTAACTAAGATATTATTCCATTCCCAGGGATGACAAACGGTCAGTACCAGGAGCAGCCAACAGAGAGCTATGTGACATCTCTTTACTGCAGTGTGTCACCATATCCCGCCCCACATCACCACACATCCCCACCAGTCCCTCTCTACTCACCAGTCTTCGAAACTACCTAACATTATCTTTCCAAAGTCACGAAGTGTAGATGTTGATGCAAATTATGTCTGAGTTTCTCTCCTAACCTGAGCATGTTATCAAATAAATAACTATTTACTTGTGTAATTACGTTCTTTTAATATTAACAGGCTGTAATATTAACCGAACAAGTCTAATTGGATAAGTATCCTGTGAAAATGCTCTGAGAACATATTGGGTTAACGGAGGACACCAGAATTTAAGGACAAAGCAAAGAAAAGCCAGCGAACTCAGGAATGAACCAAAAGCACCCCACATGGCCTCCCTAGCACTGGAGTACTGGATATGTTGGTAGTCCACTATCTGTGTTAGTCATGAAAGCTCAGTAGTACCCTTAAGACAAGTTACTATATGAAAATCTGGTCGGAAAACTCTGAAAGCTTAGAAATGCAGAGATACCAAGAGCTGAAATAATGCTCAAAATGTCGTCTCTTGAAAGGAACCGATCAAATCAGACACTTCTCAGATGTCGTAACTCTACTGGACATTTCTAGCCTGAAGGTTCCATAATATTCGTCAATTCAATCTGGAATGCTGATCTCTCAAACTACTATTACTACTACTACTACTACTGCTACTACTACTACTACTAACAGTAAACTCCCAGCCCAAAAGCAGTCAAGATAGAGAGTTCCAGCCCCTACGCCACTTCAAAATCTTTTTACCAAAAATCTCGTGGCCAATGACGTGCAAGATTTTCGCATAATAATCTGTACGTAGAACGAATAACATGCTAGTTTATGGAATACAGGAGTCTGCCACAACTCTCGATTTCGGGAAAAGAATTGTCAGAGGAAAAAACTTAGACAGAGGCTAACGGGAGAAGGCTGTGGTATTAGACTGCTGGGGAGGCACTTTCGATATTTTCACTCCCTTTTTCTCTCATATACAAAATGACACTAAAGCTTTATTAATCCCCAAATACACACATCATTGTTAAAGAATGTGACCTGGTACTAGTAGAAAGAGTCAGCGGACAGTGACTGACTAATTTTTCGTAGTTACTCATCTATTTTACTGCTTTCTCTGAATAGGAAGCCCACCCCGACTTAATCTGTGTTATCAGATATGGTGCCGGGGAAGTCATGCGAGCAGATCATCTCTGTCATTAGACACTGAACTGGGTCAGGATGAAGTAATTCGTTTTTTTTAATAGCATTCAGTTAAAGTTCAGGGATACAAGACAAGGATAAAGATTCAGTCAGCCGTCATGTCCGAGCGGGAGGCTCATGAATTTCGAAGCATTGTGACGAACAAGCAATAAACAGTAGGTCAGAAGTAGACTCCGTGGAGAGAGTGCATCAGTGTATCACGTCTACACGATTTATCTTTTACCATACTCTGAAACCACAAACGTTTATTGATAAAGTGGACGGGCGTTTGAACCGATCGTGAGGCACGAGTGTTGTTGGCGTCACTTAATAAGCTGGTGGTTAAATTTTGCTGGATTTTTCCGCCATTGTGCTCCTGCCTGTGATCTGTCGTCTCGTTCCTGCTGCACCCTCCACAGGTATGCTATTTGGCTTTACTAATTCTGTACTCGTTTTACTCTAACTTGGGCTAAAATTTCCATCTCTCGCACTTGAATACCGAGTTGTTGCAATAGATTAATACTAGAATGTGTAAGTCACAAAAAAGTGCCATTGAAGAGGAGCTGTAGCGCTGCCCTTTTCTAACAATGGCCCATGTGAAGTAAGCGGCAAAAGGACGAAAATTTGGACCAAGTTACACTGAAAAAAGTAGTATACTGCATGATACTGTGATGTTCAAGGACGTTATGGACAGTTGAAAGTAGTTTGTGGTTTGCAATAGAGAGACAGGCAGACAGAGAGTCACAGAGATATAAGACAGACAGACGTAGGGTAAGGAGACAGGAGAAGGGAGAAGAAGCGTGGAGTTATTATGAGTGTAGCTGACATCATAGCACATTACATTATATTTCTGCCCAAACTTAAATAGCGTCTTCTTATGTATAACCAAGGTCCTTTGACGAGTAGTGAACACACACACACACACACACACACACACACACACACACACACACACACACACACACACACACACACACACACACACACACACACACACACACACACACACACACACACACACACACACACACACACACACACACACACACACACACACACACACACACACACACACACACACACACACACACACACACACACACACACACACACACACACACACACACACACACACACACACACACACACACACACACACACACACACACACACACACACACACACACACACACACACACACACACACACACACACACACACACACACACACACACACACACACACACACACACACACACACACACACACACACACACACACACACACACACACACACACACACACACACACACACACACACACACACACACACACACACACACACACACACACACACACACACACACACACACACACACACACACACACACACACACACACACACACACACACACACACACACACACACACACACACACACACACACACACACACACACACACACACACACACACACACACACACACACACACACACACACACACACACACACACACACACACACACACACATTCTAAGAGGGGTCTTCTTACTGGGGAAGGGAGTCTGCGTGTGTAATTGCAGTGGTGTGGTGAAGTGTGGAGAGGTTACTATGGTAACACATAAAAGTCTCGCTCTATCCAAGGCAAGACTATGAGTATTCTCCATTATACTCTTTTTACACTAACTTGCCCTAAAACTCCCATCTTTCCATCCTGAATGCTGAGTTGTATCAATAGATGTACACTGTAATATGATGCTGGTCTCGAAGAAGTGCTGTGGAAAGCTTGTAGAGTCATAACAGTGCTTTATCTGCCACTAATCTATGTGAAATAAGATTTAAAAAAAAACGAAAATATAGGCCAGGTCAAAGTGAAAGGTGTATATCTTCTGCAGTTTATAAAGAATGCACTTGTACGAATATTTTTATCAATAGTTACCGTTTTTTCTCCCGTCACAATACGTAAGAACGAAGTCGAATCAAAAGTTTTTGAAAAGATCCAGGAATACTAGAGTTCTCTGTGGTAAGAAATGAAGGAGGAAAGGTGTGTTTGGTGTTGGCGGAGCACTGCGGTGAGATGTGCAGGAAACGCATGCCTGGATACACACACACACACACACACACACACACACACACACACACACACAAAACACATGAAACAGAACCCACACAACCCCCAAACACACCCCGAACAAAACCCACACAACCCCACCAAACACACCCCAAACACAACCCACACAACCCCCGAAACGAACCCTAAACGCACCCCAATCACACCCCAAACAGAACCCACACAACCCCCTCAAACACACCCAGACAGAACCCACACAACCCCCCCAAACACAACCCAAACAGAGCCCACACAACCCCCCAAAAGCACCCCAAACACACCCCAAACAGAGTCCACACAATCCCCCAAAAGCACCCAAAAGATACTCCAAACAGAACCCACACAACCCCCCAAACACACCCCAAACAGAACCTCTCTCTCTCTCTCTCTCTCTCTCTCTCTCTTTCATCAGTGCCACCACGTGAAGGCGTGTCTATAGTGTTTGTGATAAAAGCCTACAGATAACAAGGTACGGTTCAGGTAAAAAGTCTACGGATAAAGCGACCCAAGTTTCACTTACTAAATTTTAATCTGAGGCAGGTGTCGGACTCGCGGGGGTGGGGAGGAGGGTATGGGACTTTTTTTTCCGGGGGGTGGGGGGTGTATTAGGTGTATATATGGAGTGTATTTGGGTTGTGTTTGGAGTGTGTGCTTGGGGTGTGTATGAAGTGTATCTAGGGTGTGTGCTTGGGGTGTGTATGGAGTGTATCTAGGGTGTGTGCTTGGGGTGTGTATGCAGTGTATCTCGGGTGTGTTTGAGGTGTGTGCTTGGGGTGTGCATGAAGTGTATCTGGGGTGTGTTTGGGGTGTGTGCTTGGGGTGTGTATTGAGTGTATCTAGGGTGTGTTTGGAGTGTGTGCTTGAGGTGTGTGTGGAATGTATCTGGGGTGTGTGTTTGGGGTGTGTGCTTGGGGTGTGCATGGAGTGTATCTGGGGTGTGTTTGAGGTTGCATTTCGGGTGTGTTTTGAGGGGTTATTTGGGTACTGTTTGACGTGTGTTTGGGGTGTGTTCGGGGGGTTGTGTGCGTTCTGTTTGGGGTGTGTTTGGGGTGTATTTTGATGGGTTGTTTGGGTTCTCTTTGGGATGTGTTTTGGGTGTGTTTTGAGGGGTTGTGTGGGTTCTGCTTTGGGTGTGTTTGGGGGGTTTGTGGGTTCTGTTTGGCGTGTGTTTTGGGGGGTTGTGTGGGTTCTGTTTGGGGTGTGTTTTGGGGGTTTGTGTGGGTTCTGTTTGGGGTGTGTGTGGGGTTTCTGTGGGTTGTGTTTGGGGTTCATTTTGAGTGTTTGGAGGTGTATTTTGGGTGTGTTTGAGTGTTTCTGGTGTAACTGAGGTGTTCTTTGGGTGTACAATATACTATACAACCTAGATACACTCCATGCATACTCCACACACCCCAAACACAACTCAGATACATTCCATACACACCCCAAACACACATCCCAAACACAACCCATATACACTCCATACAGACTCTTAACACACACACACACACACACACACACACACACACACACACACACACACACACACAAATCCCCATACACTGTCCCCCCTCGACCCCGACACACCCCTCAGACTAAAATTTCGGAAGCAAAAGAACGAAAATCTGGGCCAAGTGAAAGTGAAAAGAATATATCTTCCGCAGTTTATATATAATGTTTTTGTACGAACATTTATATCAACAGTTACCTTTTTTTCCTTCATGAAATTTAAGAACGACGTCGAACCAAGTTTTTGAAAAGATCCAGGAATGTAAGAGATCTCTGTGGTAAGAAATTAAGGAGAAGAGTGTTGTGGGTGTTGGCAGAGCATTGCGGTGAGATGTTCAGGCAAACGCATGACTGTACACTCACACACACACACACACACACACACACACACACACACAATACTCTCTAATGGAACTTGCTGGTGGGAAAATGTGTGTATGTAACAGGTGGTGTGAGAGGTTGCCATGGTAACACACAGGCACCTCCCACTAGTCAACCAAAGACTTCCTTAGCGATGTATTTTTGGACAAGGCTGATTAACATCCTTTTGTACGTTTTTTATGCAGATTATGGTAAAGCTTGAAGTATTTATACAGCACAGTAGGAGAGCAAGGTGTAATAAGCAAAATAAATAGCTAAGGAAGAGGTGCTAGGGAGTTGTAGAGTTTATAGCTGTAATTTTTACCAGAGCATTCCATTAAGCTGTATGTATAGCTTATCAGACTTAACGTGGCTGAGATCTTATATTTGCTGCTTATTTCTCATAGCATAATTACAGGCAGAAGAAGACGATAACACGGCTCTACATATCTTCAACAGCACTTTTTCGTAACTAGCATCATATTGTATCGTCAGGCTCTTGTTATAGCTCAGCATTCAAGATGGTGAGATGGCAATTTTAGGCCAAGTTAAAGTGAAGTTCTGTATCCATTCCATATCACCTTTTCGTGACTATACCGGTCTTCCTCTAACATGGGCCAGATTTCCATCCTTGTGTAGGTAATTTTACTCATTTCACGTAGCCCAGTGCCAGGAAATGACAATGGTATGTCACTACATCCTTTACATAGCACTTCTTCGTGACTAGCATCATATTTTGGTGTTCATCTATTGTTACAACTCAGCATTCAAGATGGAGAGATGGTAATTTTAGGTCCATTTAGGGAAAAGAGAGTATTGTTCTATATTCTAGTGTTAATGTAACCTTACAGCCCAGCATTTAAGGTAAGGAGATGGCAATATTAGGCAAAGTGAAAGTGAATAGAGTATGGTAAACATCTAAGTATAATTTCTGACTTTGTTTGCAACGGTCCCTGATGCTTCCTCTACGACGATTTTCTCTTATGCACTCAGGCTTCTAAGACCCAATCCCAGCTGAATAAAATCGTCTGGAGTCTAATAAATAAAAGTACTAGGGTTGTCACGATCATTGGAGGGTTAATATTTACAACATGAACGCTCTCAGACACTTATAAATAGCTCACAGGTGCATAACTGCCTCTTGTATTAGCTAGAATAAAATACTAGCGTTACCCTGAAGATGAGAGGGCCTCCGTGCCCTCTAGTGGTTGTAAAAGTAGTTGAGTAAAGTTTCACACGAGTTTCTGGGCTGAACAAGCATGGCATTCCATTGGTCAGTCAGTGGTACTCGGACGATAAGAGGGTGAGGCTGCGTCGGCTCCGTCTCCTGCTGTAAGTGTTAAATTTTACTGTTTTGAGGTTAAATTTCGCTGTTTTTGCCATTAAGATGATTCAGATAGGACACAGAGGTATCTTGCTGCCAACCAGGAAGTGTCATAGGTCAGACAGATCAACAGATGAGGGCAATAGACGTCGTTTTGCTGGTTAGAGGGTAGTGATGGTGTGTAGGCTTCTCCTCTTGCTGCAAGTGTTGGGTTTTGCTGTTTTTGCCATTAAGGTGACTAAATTAGGACACGGGGATATCTTACGGTCAGCCAGGAAGCGTTGTAGGCCAAAGAAATTGTAGAAAATAAGGGAAGTGGATTTAATTTTAATAGTTGTGTATCGTCACCTAGAGCTATAGCCCTAATTGTCAATTTATCTATTGCCAGACGCCTTAAACACGTAAGGGGTGACCACAAACAAATCGCCTCCATGTCGCCCTGTACCCTGTCATGTCGCTGCCCTTCCTCTCTCTCGTATACCTCTCTACTCCATCCCTCCATCCCATCACCTTCACTATGCTCAGTTTACTCTAACTTGGCCTAAAATTGCAATCTCTTTATCTCTAATGCTGAGTTGTAACAATAGAATATTATGCTAGTCACGAAAAAGTGCTGTTTCAAAGACGCTACTGAGACACGTGAAAAGCTGCAAATGGACGAAAATTTGGGCCAAGTTAAGGTGAAAGGAGTAGAGTACAGAATCCTCCTTGATAACATAAGAGTTTCCGGATTAAAAAGAACTAGAAAAAATCATCATCATCATCATCATCATCATCATCATCATCAAAATTACCATACCATCACCACCACCACAGCCACCATCGTCGCCGTCATCATCATCATCATCATCATCATCATCATCATCATTAGCTTTTTTCATACCTTCACTCTTAAAAACATGCGTACAGTTTGAGTTACACACTGGTATTCGCACACAGTAAATACGCACACACACCACGCATACAGTAAGTACGCACACACTGAGACTGCACACAATAAACACGCACACACTGAACACGTACACATTGAACACGCACACAATAAACACGCACATACTGAACACCCACACACTTAACACGCACACACTGAACAAGCACACAGTAAACACGCACACAATAAACACGCACACAATAAACATGCATACACTGAACACGTACACACTGAACACGTACACACAACACGTACACGCTGAACACGCACAATTTGATTAAGTACACACTGAACACATACAGTTTGACTACGTACACACTGATGCACGCACACATCGATGCACGCACACGCTGCGGCATGTACGCACTATACACGCGCACACGGAGCAGGCACACACTAATTCACGCACGTGTTCATTCACGCAAACACTGATACAAGCACTGATCAGAGCACGCACGCACACTAATATACGCACACATTGATACACACAGGCACTGATACACACAGGCACTGATACACACAGGCACTGATACACACAGGCACTGATACAACCCCACTCAGATACGAGGACAGATACATGCACACAATGATGCACACACACACAGGTTCACGCACATACTGATACACACACACACACACACACACACACACACACACACACACACACACACACACACACACACACTGAACACGTACACACTGAACACGCACTGAACACGTACACACTGAACACGCACAATTTGACTACGTACACACTTAGCAAGTACACACTGATGCACGCACAAGCTGATGCACGCGCACACTGATGCACGCACACGCTGTGGCATGTACGCACTATACACGCGCACACGGAGCAGGCACACACTAATGCACGCACGTATTCATGCACGCAAACACTGATACAAGCACTGATCAGAGCACGCACGCACACTAATATACGCACACACTGATACACACAGGCGCTGATACACACAGGCACTGATACACACAGGCACTGATACACGCACACTCAGATACGAGCACATACAGTAGATACACGCACACATGCACACACACACAGGTTCACGCACATACTGATACACACGCACACACACACACACACACACACACACACACACACACACACACACACACACACACACACACACACACACACACACACACACACACACACACACACACACACACACACACACACACACACACACACACACTGATGCATGGACTCAGTGATGCTCGGATATTTTAATGCACACGCACGCACGCACGCACACACGCACGCACACACGCACACACACACACACACACACACACACACACACACACACACACACACACACACACACACACACAGACACACAGACACAGACACACAGACACAGACACAGACACAGACACACACACACACACACACACACACACACACACACACACACACACACACACACACACACACACACACACATCCACTAAACAGGTGGTGGGTCATATTTAGCTGACGTGTCGGAGTGTGGAGATACAGATAAGAAATAGAGAGAGAGAGAGAGAGAGAGAGAGAGAGAGAGAGAGAGAGAGAGAGAGAGAGAGAGAGAGAGAGAGAGAGAGAGAGAGAGAGAGAGAGAGAGAGAGAGAGAGAGAGAGAGCGGGGGGAAGGGGCATGAGGCAAGTCAGGCAGGGAGGAGGAGGGTAGACTGTTGTTGTTCGTGTTCCTCCTCCAAATTACCCTGTTCGTCAACGCGATAGGATGGCCGGGGATACTGTAGAGATGGAAGGCAAAAGTGGCAGGAGATGAATTATATAAAATGGTGATCCCTGAACCTTACTTGCATCGAATCGTTCGTATCGTATCTTTATAAAGGATCTAACATGCTTGCATGCGTCGTCGGCCTTGGTCACATAATGGCGGCTCTCCACACTGCACAATCTTTTGCAGCCTCCCTATTCACTCCCGTATCCCTGAAGTCACACACTATGACCTCGTCCCAGGCCTTTTCCGGTCTGCCTCTCGCAGCCCAACCTCCGACGTTCACACCTCTCTCTCTCTCCTCACCCAGTTGTCATCCTCCATCCTCTCTACATGTCCTAACCATCTCAGTCAATCCCTCCTCACCACAACAGTACACTTTTGCCTAATCCCTCCTCTTAATTCGTCAATAGTAAACCTAGCCTCCCCCCAAACCCAGGCCTAGCATTTAAGTAAGAACTACACGTCCATGTAATCATTGTTATTTCTGTACGAAATGTGTTGACTACGAAAACCTTGGTTAGGTAAAGATTCTTTTATTCCCCTTAACCAGAGTGACATCATTCTTATTTTATTCTTATTATCAAGCCATTTTATTCAGCTTACGAGCAGCCTCTCGTACTAAAGACTTTATTAGCACTGCATCTGATTCCTTCAGTTTGAAAAATGTACCCTAAGCTGAATAAAATCATCAGGCTGTTGCAAGAATAAAATGAACGACGTTTCCTGGCTGAATGGGTTAACACTAACATGATCATTTGCCCCAACATTATCCGATTTATTCACCATCTCGATAACTGACTGAGATTTTGGTAGTCATGGTCGGTGACAAGATGGGGCTTTGACCATAATGGCTTTCAGGTTGGCTCTCATGACTGTACCGTTCACATATTTGCATAAAGATTGTGATTTACACCCTTCCTTGATCAGGGCATGCGTTCTGACGTCGTGCGTTATGTGAACTACGGGGGGAGGGGGTGAAGATTGTCTGTACCCCCACCCCCCCAAGAAATTACTTAAAAGAAATAATTCGTGTACTCTATTGGATGACGTGGATGTGGACGTATTATAACTACATATTTACACGGTACAGCACTTCCACTATGACACCAGCTGTTGACAATGCTGGTGCTCTTGGATCTAAAGAAGCTATTTTTTCGGTGACAATCCCTACTAAGAAATAAGTTCATTATTCACACACCCGTCCGGCAAGGGAGATACAATAATCCTGGTTAACAGCTGTTTATTTCAAAGATGCCCTGAGGTTTATGAAAAGTCCCAAACACTCCTTGCTAATTAAACAGCCGATGGAAAATATGTTAAATACCATTGTTAAATTTGCCAACATTTACAAACAACCACACTGATATATTTCCAGAGGTAGATTTTTGTGTTTTGGCGTCGTAGCAGTGGCTAATTGTACACACCATCTCTAAACTGTCACCTTCTCTATGCCCGCTACTCCAGTCCCCCTTCCCTACCGCCTCACCTCTTCCCTACTCCCTCACCTCTTCCCTCAACCCCCTCCCCTCTTCTCTACCCCCTCACCTCTTCCTTATATCCTCACCTCTTCCTTACCTCTTCACCTCTTCCCTACCCCCTCACCTCTTCCCTACCCCCTCACCTCTTCCCTCTACCCCCTCACCTCTTCGCTCTACCCCCTCACCTCGTCACTCTACCCCCTCACCTCGTCACTCTACCCCCTCACCTCTTCCCCCTCCCCTCTTCCCCCCCTCTTCCCCCTCCCCTCTTCCCTACCCCCTCACCTCTTCCTTCTATAACCCTCCCCCTTTCCCTACCCCCTCACCTCTTCCCTACCCCCTCACCTCTTCCCTCTTCCCCCCTCCCCTCTTCCCTACCCCTTCACCTCTTCCCTACCCCTTCACCTCTTCCCTACTCCTTCACCTCTTCCCTCAACCCCCCTCCCCTGTTCCCTACCCCCCCTGTTCCCTGCCCCCTCACCTCTTCCTTCTACCCCCTCTCCCATCTCCCTGCTACCAGTCAAACCTCCCCTACCCTCACACCTCTGCTCTCCACCTCTCAGGTTGAATTTTTCCATTGACACGAAGAAAGAAGAGGATTTTCGCACGACTAAGCAGGCAGAGGATATTTACACGGCCAGGCAAGCAAAGGATATTTACACCGACACGACAGACGACAGGAGTGGGAAATAATAGCTTTCTCCCCAAGTAAAAGGTATTTGAACCATTTTTAAACGCAAATTTGAAATATTTTTTTCTGAGCTTTTCTCACATCGTACACTTAGTCATGCATTTTGTTTATTGTTAAAAGAGTTATTTTCACACACACACACACACACACACACACACACACACACACACACACACACACACACACACACACACACACACACACACACACACACACACACACACACACACACACACACACACACACACACACACACACACACACACACACACACACACACACACACACACACACACACACACACACACACACACACACACACACACACACACACACACACACACACACACACACACACACACACACACACACACACACACACACACACACACACACACACACACACACACACACACACACACACACACACACACACACACACACACACACACACACACACACACACACACACACACACACACACACACACACACACACACACACACACACACACACACACACACACACACACACACACACACACACACACACACACACACACACACACACACACACACACACACACACACACACACACACACACACAAATCTCTCTCTCTCTCTCTCTCTCTGACAAATTTTGCACGAGAGCACTGATAGCTGTGTGGTGGTTGTGACGGTGGTGATGTCAGCGGTGTTGGGGTGGTGGTGGTGTGGTTGTGATGGTGGTGGTAGTACGTGGTTGTGATGGTGGTGGTAGTACGTGGTTGTGGTAGTGGTGATAATATTATGCTGGTGGTTGTATTACGATGTAGTGTGGTTGTGATGGAGTGTGGCTGTGGTGGTGGTAGTGTGGGTGTGGTGATGGTAGTGTGGGTGTGGTGATGGTACAGTATGGCTGTGAAGAACTTAAAGGAAGGATGTGTGGAATGGGAAGGTATTGGATGACAAGTTGGGGTTAGAAGACATTGACGTAAGTTTGCAATATAATGTTGGTGTTATGGAAAATAAATCTCTCAGGGAAATGCGCTACGAAGCCTCCTATGCCACCCAGAATACGGGACATAGGCTCAGCAGTAGCATATAGTGCGTACTTTGGCCTAATTGATATTTGCTCCACAGAAAACGATGGAAACGCCGGAGGACGAGATGTCAACCCTGGCCAGCGAGATGGCAACTACAGGGGAGGGGGAAGGCGAAGCTGCAGCCCCAGAAGACGAGATGGCAACCTCAGAAGACGAGATGGCAACCTCAGAAGACATGGCAACCTCAGAAGACATGGCAACCTCAGAAGACATGGCAACCTCAGAAGAAGGGGTGGCAACTACGGAAGAAATGGCAGCTGTAGACGACGAGATGGCCGCTCGAGAACATGGCAAGCCCTGCAGAGGAACTGGTGCAGCGTGTGTTGTAGCTTGTACTGATAGGTGATGTGGTAGGGAGGGTAGCAGCAGCTGTGGCGGCACCTGTATAGCGTTACTCTGGTAGTCATTGCATTCCTTAGGCACCTTTGATGTTCCTGTATTTCTCCAGGCGATGCAGAGACGGCTGCGAGGGAGAGACGAGACGGCCGAGAGACCAGGGGAGACCGGAGAGCCTGCAGGGAGATCGGAGCGCCGGACAGGACAGGTGACAGGTTGTATTTTTCTTTGTATTTTCTTATAGGGTGTGATTGTGTGTGCATGAGTTTTTTTTTTTTTTTTTTTTGGCGCGCGCGCGCGCGCGTGTGTGTGTGTGTGTGTGTGTTTAGTTCCCAGCATACTAGGCTGGGTGTGGCAGGTAGGTGGGTCTGGGGAGGGAGGTGGGGTGGGGGGAGGCGGGAAAGGGGGGACTTCTTCCACTTCCATCTTCCTCTCCTTCTGTCCTGTCTGCCTGTCCTCAGCGCAGCCGAACGTGCTGGGATGGTGTGTCAGTCTGTTAGTGTCTGTCTGCTTTAGTGCTTCTTTCTCTTCCCCACCTTTACTTTTTTATGCGCTTTTTCTTTTTCTGTTGTTCTAGAGTGAGCGTGATGGAGAGAGGGTAGAGGGGCGAGTAGGAGCTAGGGAGCGAGTTGGAGATAGACATAGGACCTACTACATAATATTAATTGCTAAAGGTATCTTGCCCGTATTTAACTGATATACTTGGATAATATTTGAAACATTTGCTCTAGTCCAATACTCTTGTGATATACTTTGAGATACTTATACTTTAATATATAAAATCTTCTGCCAGAGTAACCTAACAGCTGCTGCCATTGCTACTTGTATACTTTGTAAATGTATTGTAATTGTAAACTCTTGTAAAACACTAAAGATAATAAAAGAATCAGCTGTATATCAACTTTACTTTGCCCTTTATGGTATTACAAATGACAAACACAATATCACAGAAAAAGTAAAGTATGCAAAGAAAGCATACAATGATATACTCTAGTTCCCAAAGACATGGGACAGAGTACACAGTAGACTCCAGCACAAGTTAACTTGCTGCCAAAACTGACCTAATCATACCCCACCCTGCCAAAACCGACCCAATCCTGCCCCACCCTGCCAAAACCAACCGAAACCTAACCAATACTCTGCCAAAACCGACCCAACCCTTCCACACCCTGACAAAACCGACCCATACCTATCCCACCCAGCCAAAACTGAGCCATTCCTATCCCACCCTGCCAACTCTGACCCAATCCTACCCCACCCTGCCAAAACCGACCCAAGCCTACCCCACCCTGCCAAAACCGATCCGATCTTACCCTACCCTGCCATATCCGACCAAATCCTACCCCATCCTGCCAAGACCGACCCATCCCTACCCCACCCTGCCAAAACCGACCCAATCCTACCCCACCCTGCCAAAACCGATCCGATCTTACCCCACCCTGCCATATCCGACCCAATCCTACCCCATCCTGCCAAAACCGACTCGATCTTACCCTACCCTACCAAGACCGACCCATTCCTACCTCACCCTGCCAAGACCGACCCGTTCCTACCCCACCCTGCCAAGACCGACCCGTCCCTTTCCCACCCTGCCAAGACCGACCCGTCCCTTTCCCACCCTGCCAAGACCGACCCATCCCTACCCCACCCTGCCATAACCGACCCAATCCTACCCCACCCTGCAAAAACCATCCAAGTCCTACCCCACCATGCCAAAACTATCCCAGTCCTACCTCACCCTGCCAAAACCGACCCAACCCTACCCCACCCTGGCATAACCGACCCAACCCTACCCTGCCCTAACCAAACCAATCTTATCTAACTCATTTTTCACTCTAACACTTTCTTCAGTTTTCTTCATTCATTCTCCAGACGATTTTCTTCAGCTCTGGAGAGGAATTTTGAATTTGAGGGGTTAGATACAGCCAGCATCAACCCCTTCTCTGTCAGGGGATCTCCTAAGTTGAATAAAATCGTGCGGTCAGCTAGGACAAAGTAAATAAATCGTTCTTAGTCTGAAGGGTTACATGATTCTGTCCCGTCATCCTAAGAGGGTTTTCTGAAGCTGTAGGATATCGTCAGAAGCTAACAAAGTGTAAAAGTGACATCCGCAGACCGGGAGCTCCGCGTCCAGCGCTCCGCAGTTCAAGTCCCAGAGGTGGACAGATGTTTTGACGTGTAGACGTTACCAGGGCGTAGTTTGGTGGCCTACCCTTAAATATTCTGGACTTATGGTGGTAAAGCCTCGTGCACCTGCGCTCCACCACATAAAAAAAATAAAAATAAAAAGGAAAGCCAAGGGTCATGAATGAACTAAAGGACTGAACTAAGCGGAGAAGAACAAAAATCGTAGAGAAGATCGCCCCAAATTTGATGAGACACTGTAGTATAACTGAGTGAAATAGGCGTTGGCTATGACGGAACTATTATGATTTGTAATTATAATATGGAGTCTTAACACCCTGTCCAAACCGACCCAATCCTACCTCACCCTGCAAAAACCGACCCGATCGTACCCCACCCTGCCAATACCGACCCAATCAAACCCCACTCTGCCAAAGCCGACCAAATCCTAACCCACGCTGCCAAAACCAACCAAAACCTATCCTATACTCTGTCATAACCGACACAATCCTACCTCACCCAGACAAAACTGACCCAGTCCTACCCCACCCTGCCAAAACCGACCCAACCCTACCCCACCCTGCCAAAACCGATCCAACCCTACCACACCATGCCAAAACCGACCCAATCCTACCCCACCCTGCCAAAAAACACTCAATCCTGCCCCACCCGGCCAAAACCGACCCAACGCTACCCCACCCTGCCAAAACCGGCCCAATCCTACGCCGCCCTGTCAAAACTAACCCAACCTTACCCCACCCGGCCATAACCGACCCAACGCTACCCCACCCTGCCACAACCGTCCCATCCCTACCCTGTCTTAACCAAACCAGTCTTATCTAATTCATTGTCCACATTAACACTTTTTTCCATTTTCATCTTTCTTCCTCCAGACGATTTTCTTCAACTCTGGAGAAAAATTTCGTACTGGAGGGGTTAGATACAGTCACCATCAACCCCTTCACTATGAGGGGATCTCCTAAGCTGAATAAAATCGTCCGGTTACCTAGAACAAAGTAACTAAGTCATTCTCTGTCTGAAGGAGTTATTGTGTCTGTCCCATCATCCCGAGAGGGTTTCTTTAAGCTCCAGGAAATCGTCTAAAGGTAGCAAAGTGTAAATATGACGTCAGCACTTGTTCTAGGCGCCACAGATCGAATCCCGGAGGTGAACAAAGGTTTTTATATCATATAGATGTTTTATATTTTATATTTTGCAACTTTCAGAGGCATTTACTCAGCTTTAGGAGTCTTATGGATAGGCTCAATCAAACGTATCGAACCTCCCATGTTAGAAAAAATAGCTTACAGAAATGCGTCCTCGTACTGAAAGGGTGGAATGGACAGCTCGAGTGACTAAGATATTGAATTATGTATATGTCTGGTTTTGTTGTTATTTCTATTATTATTATTATTATTATTATTATTTCAGGCAAATGTCCCAGGCTTCTAGACTGGCTGACTAGCGAATATTATTAAGCCTCCCGTGGCTCCGTGCTCCTTCCACTCAAGAGCCTGCACTTCACGCATTCCACGCACAAGATGGCGCCACCGCTGCATTCCTGCGAAGACGAGAGGTCAAGAGGACGACACTTGCTTTTTGTTTGTTTGTTTACTGTAATTGCTTAAAGCTGTGATCCCTCCAACTTCAATGCTCAGTTGTAACTATAGATAACTAGAATACGATACTAGTCACGAAGAAGGGCTATGAAAAGATACAGAGCTCGTAGTATTGGCTGGATGAATCACTCTTGCGTGATAATCAAAGACGGTGGATAAAACCCACACTTGTAGACGAAGAATATGATTACCAAACAGTTTCGGTGGACACTGCCACCATCTTCAGTGGTCAAGATAGTGAGAGGGAGTGACATACTGATTATACAAGGGTTCCTTTTTATGCGTGTGTGTGTGAAAGGGTGGGGTAAAGGTGAGGTGGGGTGGGGTAGATTGTAAGCGGGGATTAACCCAAGGGAGATTTTGGGGGGGACATTACCGGACAGGTCAAGTGTAATTCCTATCTGACCTTACCTGTGTCGCAGCAGGAAGGGTGGGGTAAAGGTGAGGTGGGGTGGGGTAGATTGTAAGCGGGGATTAACCCAAGGGGGATTTGGGGGGGGACATTACCGGACAGGTCGTGTAATTCCTATCTGACCTTACCTGTGTCGCAGCAGGAAGGGACCTGTGTCCGACACAGGTAAGGTCAGATAGGAATTACACCTGACCTGTCCGGTAATGTCCCCCCCAAAATCCCCCTTGGGTTAATCCCCGCTTACAATCTACCCCACCCCACCTCACCTTTACCCCACCCTTCCACACACACACGCATAAAAAGGAACCCTTGTATGGACAGTATGTCACTCCCTCTCACTATCTTGACCACTGAAGATGGTGGCAGTGTCCACCGAAACTGTTTGGTAATTATATTCTTCGTCTACAAGTGTTGGTTTTATTCACCGGCTCGTAGTATTTTTTTCTTTTAACTAAAATACATGAAATAAGCTGCGAAAATACGAGCTTACTTAATGTAAATGAATTATAGTACGTTCAAGATGGAGGGAAGGCATTTTGTATTTTGTTTGTGATGTTATAGTGTCTCTCAGGATCCTAGGATCCTCTCTCGGCTGAACCAAATTGTCTGGCGTCAGCTGGAACATGATGCTAGAGTTATGTCGGTCGTGAGGGGGTTAATGGTGACGGTATTGACACTGTCAGGCTCCTAGGACTCACTCAGTCGATTAAATCGTCTGAGTCAGCTGAAATGGGGTACTAGAGTTGTCCCAAGCACCAGAGGGTTAAGATTCTTAACCCTCTGGTGCTTGGGACAACTCTAGTATTCCATTCCAGCTGACAGACGATTTTGTTCGGCTGAGTGAGTCATAGGAGCCTGACAGTTACTACAATGTCACCATTAACCCCCTCATGACCGGCATAATTCTGGTATATCATGTTCCAGTTGATGCCAGACAATTTGGTTCAGCCGAGTGGGTCTGGGGCCTGGGGGGCACTAAATGAAAATATCCAAAAAATATTAAAGGGGGGGCTATATCAATTTTGCCACAGGAGGTATACCAAAATTTGACTTTTTAATAAAACCCCCTCCTCTCTCACTCCCTGTGTTTTGTATATGTCCCTCTCTGTCTGCCTGTGGTGTGTCTGTCCCACCTTCTGTGTGTGTGTCTGTCCCACCTTCTGTGTGTGTGTCTGTCCCACCCTCTGTGTGTGTGTGTGTGTGTGGTGTGCCTACTGTGTGAAGGTGGCTGTGGCTATGTACGTGTCGTGTGTGTGTCTTGATGTGTGTAGTAGTGTGTGTGTGTCTTGATGTGTATAGTAGTGTGTGTGTGTGTGCGTCCTGATGTGTGTATGTATGTAGTAGTGTGTGTGTATGTATGTAGTAGTGTGTTTGTGTGTGTATGTATGTAGTAGTGTGTGTGTGTATGTATGTAGTAGTGTGTGTGTGTATGTATGTAGTAGTGTGTGTGTGTGTATGTAGTAGTGTGTGTGTGTGTGTATATGTAGTAGTGTGTGTAAGTGTCTTGGTGTGTGTGTGAGCTGAAGTGTAAGTATGGGGCCTTGTGGTTTTAAGGAAAGCCTGCTACGCAAACTTCCCTCAGCCACATTTTAAAGAAACCTCTATCACACCGGGATTTGAACCCGGGTCCTCCTGATCAGCAGGCCAGCACCATGCTGACCATGCTACCGCGGCCCCATAAGCATACCGGCTAAAACTTCTACTGTATTTTATTTCTTTACATGTTACAAAAAATGGGAAATTGAACAACATGCACAGACTAAACTAAATTGTCATGTACCTATTAATGTCGCTTTAGGAGGAGATATCTCGAAATTTCCTGAGCTAGTTGGAATACCTAAGCCTGCAGTTTAATGCTAATCATGAACAAGTGCTATGGAAAGAATATAGAGCAGCTGCTACTTATATAAAGGGAGAAAGTAAAAACTGCAACTTTGCTATCCAACGTCAGGACTTAAACGATTAACCATATATTACATAAACTTAACACACTGAGTGACACAGAAACTAAACATATGATACAAATTCTTTAATGAAACTTATAATGAGAGTACAAATGACAAAATATACACCGCACAGGAAGACAGTACAGTACTCAGTGGTTATACCTTCTCACCCTAAACTGACAAAAACCTGGCATCTCTCCACCTTGAATGCTGAGCTGTTTCTAGAGATAAAGACTAGATTATCATGCAAATCACAATGAAGATCTATGGGGAGGATGCAAAACCATAATACTGTCTTATTCTGCCACTTAGATACAGGAACTAAGCAGCAGAAGGACTAAAATTTGTCAAGGTGAGCCAACTACAATGACACAGATGAAGTCTGAGATTATATAATGTGTAATCATGAACTGATTGCATCATTCAGTAAAGATTACAAAAGGAAAAGCTATCAAATCTGAAAGTGTAAGTACTATACAAGATATGATTAACCTTGTACATCCATATTCTGAGATATGCTTCCTATATCATAGCCTACACACAAATTCATCCCCCTCAACAGTAATGGTATATTCCTGCTGTCTCCTGACTTCCAATCAACTTATGAAACCTCTCTCCTAATTACAGTACAGTAATATGTTAATGAAGGCTGCTAGTAATTACCTTCAGTATGATCATTCTTATTTAAAGGTAGCAGCAATGGCTAATGAAGGATGTAAGGTATGCAGTCCTTCCAGTTCAATATACTATATCTCCAATCAGGCTTTATCCAGTGTCTCTCCTACACATGTTAAAGAATGTCATATGGGACTCTAAGTTTGAAAAGTCTCCCCTATGCTGATTAACATAGTTTAAAGGTAAAAAGAATGGCTTAATGAAGCCTGTCCCTAACCCCTTCAGTCCAAACGCTCTCCTATCAACCTTTAATTACTTTCCTACTGAACAGGTTCCTGAAGGTTGTAATGTGACCCTTCCAGTTTGAAAAGTCTTACCCAAGCTGAATAACAGTCTTAAATTAGCAAGAATAAAGGCTAATCATTGGAGCAGTTTGTGCCCTGTAATCCAAAAGATGTAGTTATATTCTCATTTTACTATCTATTTCTACCACCAGACCATCATATCTAACTTAAGACAGACATATAGTACTGTATTAAAGGGATTAATGGAGGAAGAACAGGACTGAAGAGTATTGTATCGGTGCTGTAATAAGAAGAGGTAGATTGAATGATGGGGCATGTTGAAAGGATGGAGGATGGCAACTGGACACAGAAAATGGCTTGGAACAAGGGCATAGAGTGTGACATCAGGGATAGGAGGCTGATCACAGAGGTTGCCAGAGGACTAATCCCAACCAGCTAGGACCGATGGACCACATAGCTCTGAAGGGCAAGGAGAGACCTCGTATACACTACCCTGGTGGGGGCTCGAACTGTCAACTTTATGGTTGTGAAGAGCAAGTGCTACTACTGAGCTACTGCAATCGAGCAGCATGGAAATTCGCTATTAGGTGACCAAAGCCAATGCATGCAAGCATGTTGGAACCTTCATAAATGATACGATATAACCCCTCCAGTTCAAAGTCTCTCCCATGCTGAATATCATCTGAAGGAAGCATGAATAAAATCAGTTCATCTTTCAAGTGTGTGGTTAAAACTGAAATCCATCCACCCATCCATCATCCAATCCTACGTTGCCCCATGAGGCGCGTCGGAGCCCTGGGCTAGGCAGTTGGTCCTGACATTTGAGATGAGAGTGACCAACCTCACTCATCCCTGAGTGGCATTACGTGAGCAATAAACCCCAATCATCCCTTGGATATGAACCTTCACCGGCTCAATCCGACTGGAGCACAATAATTACCCACTAAACCACCAGGCGCCAAAATTTGGTTATATGGTTACCACCCAGCGTAGTAAATGGTTTCCTGGTGTACAGGAAACCATTTGGCTTGTCACTCAGTGTAAAGTCACCCACAGGCAGAAGGAAGAGGAAAGAATGAAGGAATGCAAGACAGAATTGGGAGTGTAAAGTCACCCGTAGGCAGAAAGACGAGGAACTGTCTACAAGTTATTTTTTCTAGCCTGAGAGATCTCCAACCCTCTCAGATAAGTTGATGGCAAGTGTGGCAAGACTGCACAGATGATAAGACTAGTAACCAAGGAGATGTCATATGAAGAGAGACAGTCTGAAGGGAACTCCTAAGGTGATCAAAATTGCCTACAGAGCATTAAAGATAACCCCATGAATCAGTGGCATCATCATCTCTCTCTCTGAAATTCCATACAGAGTACCAGAGTAGGATCACTATTTACTGTCCTGCCGATATATCTCTACAGTTTTACAAGGGTATTTAAAAATAAACGGCCTGGTGGTGGTGGCAGGGGATAAAATTTTGCGATACCAGTCTCTAATCTGCTGCCATTCCCTACAGAACCTGAGCATAATAGACGAGAAATTAGCCCAGGTTGATGCAGCAATTCTTAACTCAAAATTGCCCTAAGAACAACTTTCTGAAGTTTGTCAAACTTTTCATGCAACACCCTGTATGGGAAATTTGGATAAAATATTGGTGATATAATTCCCTAACTGTGTGCCATTCCCAACAGAATCTGAGCAGTCTAATGAGTCCACGCTTTGAAGGTTGGGTTGAAACAGGGATGTGTCATGTCTCCATGGTTGTTCAATCTGTATATGGATGGGGTAATAAAAGAGGTACAAGGTAGGGTAGTGGATGTTGGAGTGGCCCTGGTGAGAGAGGGTAGTGTTTGGAAACTCCCTGTACTGTTGTTTGCAAATGATACTGTGTTGCTGAGTGAAGACGAAGGAGAGCTGCAAGGCTTGGTGGATGAGTTTGGGAGAGTGTGTAAGAAACGGAATCTAAAGGTGAATGTAGGGAAGAGTAAAGTGATGGTCTTTGAGAGAGGTGAAGTCAGTGAATGTACAGCGAGGTTGGATGGTGAGGAATTGGAAAATGTGAGTACGTTTAAGTACTTGGGTAGTGTGATGAGTAATGATGGAGGTTTGGAGGGTGAAGTGCTTGAAAGGGTACAGCAGGGAAGAAAGGTTGCTGGTTCTTTGAAAGCAGTGATAAGAAACAGGGAAGTGAGCATGGAAGTGAAAAAGTTACTACATGACAGTATTGTGATACCAACTCTAACGTATGCAAGTGAAGCTTGGACGTTGTTGGAAGGACACAAGTCAAGAGTGAGAGCAGTGGAAATGAGTTATTTAAGAGGAGCCTGTGGAGTCACATGGAGAGACAGGCTGACGAATGAGGATATAAAGGAGCGTTGTGGTGTGGATGTGGATGTGATAGGAAGTGTTAGGAGAACACACTGAGGTGGTTTGGCCATGTGGAGAGGATGGAGGGTGAAAGACTGACGAAGAGAATGTATGTGAGTGAGGTGGAGGGGGGAAGAGGGAGGGGGAGGCCGAGGATGAGATGGAGGGATGGGGTGGAGAGGTATATGAGAGAGGGGGGTGTGAGTTGGGAGCAGGGCAGTGAAATGGCGGGGGACAGGGCGACTTGGAGGCGATTTGTTTGTGACCACCCCAAACGGGATTGAGGCGTCTGGCAATAGATAGAGATAGATAGAAGATTAAATAACTAAAGCTAACACTGATTTGAACTAATACACATCTGGTCCACAGGTCGTGCTGGAGTCTGCTGCCTTGACGCTGCTTCCTTGCCACACTTGTCATACCCTGCTGAAGTTTGATCTGCCCTGCCGTGAGAAGCCTGACGGTGGTGTGGTGTCTTCCTCTACTCCGAGATGCCTGGTGGTGGTGGTGGTGGTGGTGGTGGTGGTGGTGGTGGTGGTGGTGGTGGCGGCGGCGGCGGTGGTGGTGGCGGCGGCAGGGTGTCGTGTCTTCCCCAGCCGTGAGATGACTTGCTGCTGCTGCTGGTGATCTGCCCTGACCTGCCAAGAGAAGCCTGGTGGTGGTGGTGTGATCTGCCTTGCAAGTCGGGTCGCTCCCCTCCAGGATGTTCTGTGGACAAATGCTACTTTTGAATGCATATTTTATATTGCTGTCTCTGTTAATGTATTCTATACTGAAGTGTTAATAATGAAAACTTAAATTTTCTGTCTTGTTTCATTACCTTTTTAACTGTGGTTTTGACTTAATATAGGTGATAAGTATATTGCGCTCTGCAGTCTTGTGTGTTGTGGGGACGGCTTTTGTGATGAGCTAAGACATTCTGATCGCTTCACCAAATTACTGCTCAGCCTTGTGATCAGTGGACATAAAAGATTATACAATAGAATATACAGCTAAGCATAAAAAAGGTTATGAGAATTCTTCACCATGCAATCAGTGGACCTAAATTAAAGCCTATATTATAAAGCTAAGCCTGAAGAGGGTTGTGGGAAATAGATAATGATGCAGGGTAGACACTGGTAATGTTCACTGAGCCGTGCCCGCAACACACAAGAACTGGGTGGCGTAATATATGGACCACCTTGTATAATGAGAGGCCGTAAGTGTGTGCTGACTCACAAACTTGCCACCAATGCCCCGTCATAACTATTACTGTGTCTTGTAGGAAGCACAAAGAAAACAGGCCACAGAATACCTCCTTGTCTCTTGTTCCTCCTACACAAACATACACGCCTTTCACTTTAACTTGGCAGAGTTTCATTTAAAGCATACCAGAATGTCAGGCAGATCAGTAGCAGAAGCAGACAATACTACAGCCCTACATTCTTTCCACAGCACTCATTCGTGACTAGCATCATATTCTAGTGATAACTATCGCTACTACTCGGCAAACTGTATGGAAACTATAAGCCATTTGTCTATCCATCTATCTATAGCCAGACGACTTAATCCCGTAAGAGGTGGCCACAAACAAGTCTCCTCTATGCCACCCTGTCCCCTGTCATTCTGCATCACTCCCCCTAATTCACACACACCCTCTCTCATATACATCCCAACTCCATCCTCCACTTATAAGTAATACATTAAAACAACCGTGAATTACTGCCGCACAAGCTGAACCCTAATCTTACCCAACACAAACACGAAGAAGCTTTAAAGAACAGAAAACAATACCTTGATAGCAGAAGACACTAAGACCACAAGTACTGACAGCCTACACCAAGAAACATAACTAATTTCAGTCAGAGACCAAGTGAATATGAGAGGCACACAGTTCATCACTTCAGCTCAAGATCCGTCCCACCTTTGTAACCTTATGTTGCATCATCCTCTCCACAAACAAAATCGAACAACCGCCCAACACTACACAGAGTATCTTTGCAACATATCCCCTCCTCCACCCGACTCTACACTTCCCAGACACATACATAAACTCACAAACACCCCAGTCAGCCAAAACTTTCTATACCAAACACATACATAAACACACAGACACCCCGGCCAGCCAAAACTTTCTATACCAAACACATACATAAACACACAGACACCCCAGCCAGCCAAAACTTTCTACCAAACAGCATCCTTCATGTGCCACCACCAGACATACACCCTTCAGACATTACCGAACCCAGAGACACGAGTACACCAACCTTCCCTGCTACAATACTAACACAATATATAACACACATACAATCTGCAAAGTGGCACCCCCACACCACAGCACACCCACTCACTTCCTGCACCACACCACCACAACACAGACAATCCTTCAATATAACACAGGGTTCACATCCAGAGGAGCCTAAGATGTAACAAGAACAACAACAACAACTCAGGCCAAGTTAAAGTGAAACGAGTCTAGTTACGAAAGGAAAATTATTTCAAGTTATTTTGTAAGCGCTTCGGGTACACAAAGTTACAAGGCCACAGGGAACGAACTGCATACCGAGGGTGTAATACTACGGCGGCTTAGGGGGCTTTATACCACCTTTTCTTCAGTGATTTATTGTTCAACCGAACGAGCGTAGAGAGCAAGCAAGCTAGAACACTATATGATATGGTATAATAGGTTGGCAGAGAGATGCGCCAAGACTGCGTTGTCTAGGAAACTATTAAAGCCACAATAGATCTATGGACATCATTAGAAACCTAGTAAAAAAAAATAATAGGAGTTACTTGAGGGACTTTTCTCAAAATTTGCCGTGCCAGTTCTGATAAAAGGAAAATAAACGTACCAAACTGAGCACCAGAACCGAGTTATTTTAGTTTTTAAAACTACTGCTGATCTGTTCAGACAGCTGGAAAGCTTATGAAGAAGCAATTGATACTAAAGTTAAATAGACTTAGCTTTTAACATCAAGCGAGATGGATGGATGGATGGATAGATGGATGGATGGACGGATGGGTGGATGTGGAATCGTGGATGCTTGGAACGATGGTAGAGTTCCTGCTGTTTCGTCCTTCCACCTTCCGACAAAAAACATCATCAATATCATCATCATCATAATCATCATCATAATCATCATCATCGTAGTTGTCGTCCTCATTACCACCACCATCATCATCATCATCATTATTTACACCGTCATTCTCATTATCATTACCATTCTCCTCCTCCTCCTCATCATCATCATCATCATCATCATATTATCATCATCACCTACCTTTCTATCTATATCTGTTTATCTATAGCCAGACGCCTTAATCCCGTTAGGGGTGACCACAAGCAAATCGCCTTCATGATGTACTGTCCTCTACCATTTAGCTCAAGTATCCCACTCATATGTTTCTACTCTTTCCCTCCATCTCATCGTCGGTCTCCCCCTCCCCCTCTACCCTTCCAACTCTACCCTTCCAAGTGCACTCTTCTAGTAATTTTCTTATTCGCCATCCTCTCCACATGGCCAAACCATCTCGAAGTGTTTCTCTTAACGCTTTCAGTCTCATCCACATCGGCATCACAACGCTCCTTCATCTGCCCATTTGTCTGTCTGTCTCTCTATGAAATTCCACATGCTCCTCTCAAGTAGATCATTTCCACCGCTCTCACTCTTGACTTGCGTCCTTTCAACAAGATCCAAGCTTCACTTCCATACTTTAAAGTGGGAATCACAGCATGCAGTGCCCCTTTTTTTTTTTTTTTTACACTTTCATCCTCAGTTCCCTCTTCCTAATCACTACTTTTTAGAGAACAAGCAACCCTCCTTCCCTGATGTATCATTTCTGTCACTTCATCCTCTAATCATCCATCCATATTCATCATATTACATAAATACTTAAATGCACTCATATTCTTCCATTTCCTGGCCATGCAGCCTCACTGTGCATTCTGTAACCTCATACGTTGAGATGTTAAAGCATCACCACCATCAGCATCTACATCATTATCACCATCAATATCATCACCATCAGCCTGTGACACACCACTGCATGATAAGGACCCTCTCACCTTTCTCCACTCTGATCCATTGATTGTTAGCCTGTTCCGTCATTGCTCGGTAGATCTGCATCATATCATCTCTCTATCTTGTTCTCTGTGCACCTCTTCTTCTCACTCCATCTCTGGCTTGCCATTCAGTTACGTTCGGTCTCCTTCTGTTATCTCTTCTGTGAAAGACGTGACCTGAGGTGTGTGTGTGGAGTTACCTGGAAACAAGCTCAGAATTACTAGATGCGGGAGCTTCAAGACCCTTTGGTTAATCCCCTTGGTGTGGTGTGGTGTGGAAGGGTGGTTGGTGTGGTAAAGTTTGGGGTGGTGTGGTGTGGGATGGTGTGGTGTTGGGTGGTGTGGTTTGGGGTGGTGTGGTGTTGGGTGGTGTGGTTTGGGGTTGTGTGGTGTGGGGTTGTGTGGTGTGGGGTTGTGTGGTGTGGGGTTGTGTGGTGTGGGGTTTTGTGGTGTGGTATGGTATGGCGTGTTGTGGTGCTGTGCGGTTTCACTGTCCCTAAAATCTAGAGGAATGTAGAACCTCGTTCGAAAATCATTAGTGAGAAGCAGATGGACATGGCCGCTCTTTGATGTGCCCAGATAAAACGTAAACAAAACGTGTGTTGCATCCTCACAATTAAACCAATATAAATAAGGATAATTATTCCATTTAAATAATTCACGGTCCAGAGAAAGACCAAAACTGAGCTACTATTTCGGACACACATCCATCCCTTTCCTTGCGATAAATAAAGAGACAGTGAACAATGATTTTTGAAACCCATTGAGTGACCTTAGGAATCCAGTATGTTTTTTCAGAATATAGTGTAAATGTTTAGTATTTGTATGGCCAAGAAGAGCAATATCCCTGACCTCATTTGCACTCTTATGATATAAATAGTTCGAGTGTGAGGGAAATGCTGTACACACGCACGCACGCACGCAAATACACACAAGCATGCGCGGACACACACACACACACACACACACACACACACACACACACACACACACACACACACACACACACACACATTCTCTCTCTCTCTCTCTCTCTCTCTCTCTCTCTCTCTCTCCTACACACAGTCACCAACTACATTTGAAGAGAAACGAAAAACAAGAGGTGACTCAGCCATAGACATGAAGATCGTCGCCGTCACCATCATCATCATCGTCATCACCATCATCATCGTTGTCGTAGTCGTCATCATCATCATCATCATCGTCATCATCATCATCATCATCGCCAGGAGCAACAGCGTCAAGCACAGCAATCATCACAACCCTGTTAAAGAGTTACTACATAAGTTCCATCACCGTCATCATCATCATTATTATCCCAACTGCTTCATCATCATTACAATCACCATAATCTCGGTCCAGTTAGTTGGTTCAGGAGTTTCAACATCACTATCATCAGCAGCATCACTATCATCATTATCAATATCATCTCCGACAACCCTATTATCATCATCATCAGCCTGTGACACACCGCTGCAGGATAAGGACCCCTGTTCAATCTAACTTGGCGTAAAATTGCAATCTCTTTCTTAAATTTTGTGTTGTGACAAGGGGTTAACACTAGATTGATGCTAGTCACGAAGAAGGGACGTGGAAATGATGCAGAGCTGTATATTTGTCCAAATTTACCACTGCACTACGGGAAATCAGCTGCAAAAAAACGACGATCTCGGCCTAGGCAAATGAAGGAACAACACCATAACATACTTTGTGTGTGTGTGTGTGTGTGTGTGTGTGTGTGTGTGTGTGTGTGTGTGTGTGTGTGTGTGTGTGTGTGCGTGCGTGAGTTCGTGCATGCGTGCGTGTGTGTGCGCGCGCGCGCGTGTGCGAGTGTGCATATGTGTGTGTGTGTGTGTGTGCATGCGCTTCAGGACAAAATAATTTACATACAATAATTCTTTCCATCACATTGTCCCTCTCATATCTGAATCGCACTTATCAGTATACATTCAGGTCCCAAACTGTACTGTTGGGTGGACATGGACAAGGAGGCAGGCAAGCCTAGTCCACCAGTCTGATCGGAGCGAGAATCTACAGGATGACACTCACACTGCTATTTCACTGGTCTGAGACACCAAGATCGAGGCGGAACAAGGCCTCCATCTCCCTCACACCAACATCCCCCTTGTCTCATCAGAATTACGTCTAGTAGCCTCATAGGTAATATTTCTTTGGGCCATGATACTTCCTGGCTGTCAGTGCGATATCCTTGTGTCCTAATGTAGTCACCTTAATGGCTAAGAACAGCAAATATCCAACACTTATCCTCAGGGGAATGATGCACATCAATACACACACACCCTCGCCGTTCCACTGTCATACGGCCACTAGCAAAAGTAACCAAGTAGCGACGCCTACCAAGACGAGAAACATGTCCAGCTACTTTTACAACCACTAGATGGTACCCGGGCCCTCTCATGGTAGGGGCAACTCTAGTATTTTATTCCAAGTACTGCTTGGCGATAGCATTCAGCTGAGAGTGAGTCATAAGAGTGTTAATACTGTCTCTATTAACTCTCATGATCATACTGGTCTCTTTACCAGCCCTAACCAAAAATAAATTCTGTGTGTGTGTGTGTGTGTGTGTGTGTGTGTGTGTGTGTGTGTGTGTGTGTGTGTGTGTGTGTGTGTGTGTGTGTGTGTGTGTGTGTGTTGTGTGTGGTGCGAGGTGCATGTGTGTTACCATGGCAACCTCCCGATACCATCACAGTTACATACACACATTTCCTCACCAGCAAGTTCCACTAGAGAGTACTATATGTATGTGTGTGTGTGTGTGTGTGTGTGTGTGTGTGTGTGTGTGTGTGGATGGATGTGTTGTGTGTGGAGTGTGGGGGTTGGGGATGAATGGTTTGATGTGTGTGTGTGTGTGTGTGTGTGTGTGTGTGTGTGTGTGTGTGTGTGTGTGTGTGTGTGTGTGTGTGTGTGTGTGTGTGTGTGTGTGTGTGTGTGTGTGTGTGTGTGTGTGTGTGTGTGTGTGTGTGTGTGTGTGTGTGTGTGTGTGTGTGTGTGTGTGTGTGTGTGTGTGTGTGTGTGTGTGTGTGTGTGTGTGTGTGTGTGTGTGTGTGTGTGTGTGTGTGTGTGTGTGTGTGTGTGTGTGTGTGTGTGTGTGTGTGTGTGTGTGTGTGTGTGTGTGTGTGTGTGTGTGTGTGTGTGTGTGTGTGTGTGTGTGTGTGTGTGTGTGTGTGTGTGTGTGTGTGTGTGTGTGTGTGTGTGTGTGTGTGTGTGTGTGTGTGTGTGTGTGTGTGTGTGTGTGTGTGTGTGTGTGTGTGTGTGTGTGTGTGTGTGTGTGTGTGTGTGTGTGTGTGTGTGTGTGTGTGTGTGTGTGTGTGTGTGTGTGTGTGTGTGTGTGTGTGTGTGTGTGTGTGTGTGTGTGTGTGTGTGTGTGTGTGTGTGTGTGTGTGTGTGTGTGTGTGTGTGTGTGTGTGTGTGTGTGTGTGTGTGTGTGTGTGTGTGTGTGTGTGTGTGTGTGTGTGTGTGTGTGTGTGTGTGTGTGTGTGTGTGTGTGTGTGTGTGTGTGTGTGTGTGTGTGTGTGTGTGTGTGTGTGTGTGTGTGTGTGTGTGTGTGTGTGAACTGTCGAAGATTAATAAGAGACTTGACGATGTTATGAATGAGGTGAAACTACTGAGAGACATGATTACCTCCCCTGATAGCATACTGAACAAAAACTACACTGAACTCAAGGCTCGGGTTGACAGGCAGGCTGAGATAATGGTGAAGCAACAGCAGTTCTTAGAAGCACTGGACCGAAAAGAGAGTCGAACATCGTTATTCTCGGCGTGCCTGATGAAAACGAAGCATTGGACGGTGCCACGACAGATGAGGACAAAATCGGCAAGATTTGGTCCCAAATTGGTGTAGCAGGTGTGGGTGGAACACATCGTCGGCTGGGAAACAACGCTTCATCTGGCACCAGGCGCCGCCCTATTTTGTTCACTTTGGCTGATAAAAATCATCGCAGTCTCATCTTGGACAATGCCAGCTGCCTTAAAACCTCTGGGAGTGATTTCAACAGGATTTACGTCAAGAGGGATGTCCACCCGAGTGTCAGGCGAGAGTGGAAGCGACTTTGTGAAGCAGAGACGACAGAGAAGGCTCGACCGGAGAATGCAGGATGCACGATTCGTCTTGATACGCGAGAACGGAAGCTGTCGTGGAATAGAGGTGGAGTGCGCACAAAGTTAGAAAAAAAAAATGTGCAGCAGATGCTACATAATTATGATGTGATTAGTATTAATGAGGTTAAGACGTCTATGTCAGTGTCATTCCCCGGATATGTGACTTATAGGAGTAAGGTAGTTGGTTCAGCGGAACGGGGTGGAACGGTTGTCTGTAGTAAGAACTGGTTATCTACGTTGGTATTTGATGTCGACACAAGCATTGGAGATCAAGTCTGGATGCAGTTTCGTAACATTGAGGGTGTGTCGTTTGGTTTCTGTTACATTCCTCCATGTGACTCCCCGTATTACTCCCACGACTTATTTGCCTCAGTCCAAGTAAAAGTAAATTCTAGGTACACATATAAAGGATACATCATAATTGGTGACATGAATGCTAGATTTGGGAAACGTGTGAGGCAATTATTGTCGATAGCAGAGATACCTAATGTAAATGATATGTCATACCCAGTGATTCACGATGATGTAAACAGGGCTAACGATAACGCTGAATTGTTGTGTACTATATGTATTGATAACAGATTGGTTGTCATTAATAACCATGTATGCTGACAAACAATTTCCTGGTGATAAAACATATCGGAGACGCGGCACCTGGGTTTCGGAGGTGGATACATGTGTGGCGTCACCGTCTCTGATAGACTATATGAGTGATTTTTCTGTGTTAAGGCGGGGTGACCTCCCTTCCGATCATGCCCCCATTATAGTAACAGTTACGTGTTCAGGCGTAGATTTGGACAGTCTCATGACGAGGGCGGGGTCGCTAGGGGATCACGCAGCCCTTCATGGAAATGCTGGCAAGACTTGTTTAATGAGAAAGTCACTCAGATTTAACAGAATCAACAAAGAAGCATTTGTGAATAATATTATGCAAAGAGTACCTAATGAAGATTATGTAAATGTTGAAGCTTTTGAGAAGCGCATCACTGACGCTTTATACTCGTGTGCGGAGGACAATGTGGGCAGGGTAGACAGAGCAGTAGAGATAGGTGGTAGCAATCTTGGTAGGTGGGAGAGGCTGCTGGATGACGCTGATGACGCAAGAGTGTGGAGAGCAATTGATTGGAAAGGAGACTTTAACATGGACAGACCTGATGAAATCTTGTGCCCCAGTGATGAGGATTTTAAATTCCATTTTGAGTCTGTGCTGAACAGAGAGGATGTGAACAATGAGGTTGTAGATGAGGTGACAACTAATGTCACTATACCCGTACTGGATGAGCCCATCTCGCCCGCACAGGTGCACCAACAAGTAATATATAATAATAATAATGACGTATAGAAAAGGGTGGGAAAGGAAGGAAGGGAAGAATGATTGTGTATATGTGATGAGTGTTATGCAACCAGGGCGACGACACATGACGGCAGGAACTAGGCCTTAGTTTAAACTCCCGGCCTTACTGAGAGCTCTGGTCCTGGTTGCATTGTGTAAGGTGTGTGTGTGTGTGTGTGTGTGTGTGTGTGTGTGTGTGTGTGTGTGTGTGTGTGTGTGTGTGTGTGTGTGTGTGTGTGTGTGTGTGTGTGTGTGTGTGTGTGTGTGTGTGTGTGTGTGTGTGTGTGTGTGTGTGTGTGTGTGTGTGTGTGTGTGTGTGTGTGTGTGTGTGTGTGTGTGTGTGTGTGTGTGTGTGTGTGTTTAAGTAGGAGAGGAAGAATTTAGACTAGGAGAAAGAGTGTCGGGGCTTAACCCAACGTGCGTGTGTTTGGTGTTGGGAAGGGGGGGGGGGTCTCGCAAGTGCACTGTGTTGTTACTTAAGGGCGGGAGGAGTGAATAGCTACGGCTTTCTCTGCCAAGTATTAGCTTATTGGCTGCCTCTCAGGTTCATCTGATCTTTTCCGGCTCCAGAAGCCTGGGTAGGATGTTAGGATACGGGTGTTAGGGTAAGGTGTTGTAGCCCTAGAGGGCTTGGGTAGGGGGATAAGGAAAGGGGAGGAGGTAGGGGGGAGGAGTGGAGGAAGGGGAGTCAGGGTAGGTTCTCTTGGGGGTGGGCGGAGTATTGGGCTGTAGCCGTGATCTTGATGGGGGGTGTAGGGGTGGTTCAAGGTCTGAAGCGGGGGTGCTGGATATGAGGATGGCGGGTTATTACGTGGCTGCCGTGATCTTGATAATGGGTGCAGGGGTGGTTTAGAGTCTTGAGTGAGTTGCTGGGTGTGAACTAATAGCTTAATTAATGAATGGGTCAGTAATAAATAAACTATTGGTGCTTAAGTGAACAATGGGGTTGGTGGAGGTCTTGCGTCAGGGTGGAAGAGGTTGGCTAGAGGTCGTGTGGGGGGTGTGATCCGGGTGAAAAAGTCGATGAAGTCAGTGTGAACGTCGTTGAGTTTGGTGATTTGTTTTTGTTGTAGGTGGTGAAGGTAAGTGTTGATGGGTGGAATGTTGGCGCGTTCATGAGAGTGTATGTTGGTGACAAAATCATCCCACCGTATGCTCAGTGCCCAACGTATGGCTTTGTTTTGAACTCTCTGTAAATTTAGGATGTTGCTTTTGGCCGAAAGAGATAGACTTAACGGTGAATACGTGAGCAGTGGTTCTGATCAGTGCTTTATACAGATGAAATTTAGGTGAAGATGCTGCACTACGGAACCGGTATATTTGTGTTAGTGCAGTGCCAGCCACGCCTGCCTTGCCTCGTATGTGATGATGAAATTTGAAGTTTTTGTCGTATGTAAGACCAAGTACGGTGCAAGTATTCCTAATAGGAATGGGAACGCGATTGGGATCACGCGAATTTAGAAAAAGTAGGCTGGGGTTGGCTGATTTAATACGAAAATATGTTACTGTGCATTTCAAGGGATTCGCTTGAATCCGCCACTTCTGCTCCCATCGTGCAATTCGGTCCAGCTCTATGCTCGCTTTGTTGGTAATTCCGTCAATTGTCGTTGATCGTACAAGTTGAGTAATGTCGTCTGCGTATTGGATGGTGAGTGAACCGTCATGTAGTGGGGTGGGGATGTCATTTGTGTAGAGTGTGTAGAGGGTGGATGCGAGGACGGAGCCCTGAGGTACACCTGCATGAAGCGGGAAAAAGTTTGAGTAATTATTTTTAAATTTAATGCGCATTGTGCGGTTGTCTAGAAAATTGCAAAGTAGAAGAATTGGAGAGGTAGGGCTACGTGTGAAGGTTTGTATATGTAGCGGAGTGGGTGTTTGTGTGCAGGGTTGGCGTGTGTCTTTGGAGGCGAGGCTGTGTAGAGCTGTGGCTGTGTGTCTGGAGGTATGGTGGGATGCTGGTGTGGTTCTGTGTTAGGTTGTCTTTGTATCTGTGTCTGTGTTTGTGAACGTGTGCCTGTGTGTGCATGTATTTGTGTGTGTGTGTGTGTGTGTGTGTGTGTGTGTGTGTGTGTGTGTGTGTGTGTGTGTGTGTGTGTGTGTGTGTGTGTGTGTGTGTGTGTACAAAAGGATATTAACCAGCTTTATGCAAATATATTTCGTTAAGAAAATCTTTGCTTGTGTGGCAGGAGGTGCCTGCGTGTTCCGATGGCAACGTCCCACACCAAAGTTACATAAACACATTTCCCAACCAATATGTTCCATTAGAGAGTATTTGTGTGTGTGTGTGTGTGTGAGTGTGTATGTGTGTGTTTCTGTCTGTCTGTTAGTTCACTACTCGTCAAAGAACCTCTGCATGAGAAGACATGCTTTTAAAGTTAGGGCACAAATGCGATGTGCTCTGTAGTCATCTACACTAATAATAATGCCACGCTTCGTCTCCCCTTTGTGTCTCCTTGCCTTGTATCTGTCTGTCTTCTGCCTGTCTGTCTCTCTGTCTTCCTGTCCCTCTATTGCAAACCGCAAACTTCTCAACTGTCCACAACGTCCTAGATTATCATTGTAACACGTAGTATATTATTTTTTCATTGTTAAGTGGCCCAAATTTTCGTCCTTTTGCAGCTTACTTCACATGGATCATTGGATGAGACGGACAACGCTACGGCTTCCTTTCCATACCACTCTTTTGTGACTTACGCTTTCTAGCATTAATCTATTCCTACAGCTCAGCATTCAGGTTGGATGGAAAATTTGAGCCAAGTTAGAGTAAAACGAGTACAGAATTATAGTCGTGGCGCACGCCTCTGAGGTTGATATTATATGAGACGCATGTGATTCGTGTATAATATGTTCGTGTATAATAACATTCGTGTATAATATATTCGTGCTTATTATATTGATTCGTGCATAATATGATACGAAATCGGTCGCGCTTTTGAATGGTAAGTTGCCAGGGTACGATAATGACAACCTCAGGGTCTTGAGCCGCGAGTATAGAAAAAGCCAAACAGCATACCTTTGGAAGGTGCAGCGGGAACAAGGCGAGATCACAGGCAGGAGGACAATGGCGAGAAAATCCAGCAAAATCTATCCACCAGCTTATGAAGTGACGCCAACAACTCTCGTGCCTCACAGTGGATTCAAACTCCAGTCCACTTTATCAATAAACACCTGTGATTCTAGAGTATTGTAAGAGAAAATCAAATAATCGTGTAGATGTGATCTGCTGATGCACTCTCTCCACGGAGTCTATCTCTGAGCTACTGTTTATTACTTGCTCATCACAATGCTTCGAAATTGATGAGCCTCTCGCTCGGACATGACGGCTGACTGAACCTTTATCTTTGTCTTGTACCCCTGACCTTTTACTGAATGCTATTTAAAAAAAAAAAAAAATACTTCATCCAAACCTAACTCAAAGTCTAATGACAGAGATAATCTGCTCGCTTGACTTCCCCGCGCACGTTTTGTGACGCAACAGATTAAGTCGGGGTGGGCTTCCTATTCAGAGAAAGCAGTAAAATGGATGGGTAACTGCGAACAATTAGTCACTGTCCGCTGACTCTTCCTGCTTGGATTCCAGCGACAACGTTCCCGAATTCGAAAGGGCTTGTTTAGAATGGTAAATTCAAAATCTAAATAAAGAAATAAGATAATCTGCTGACTTTTCCTTATAATCTTGCTAACAGACAGGCAGGCAGACAAAGGCAGACAGGTAGGCAGTCAGGGAGGCAGAAAAGGCAGACAGGCAGGCGGTCAGGCAGGCAGACAGACTGATAGACAGATATATAAACCTGGCCAAACACATAGCTTCATCGGGCTCTCTCGGTTGACTGTAATAACATTCACTAGTAGGAGAAGCAACGATTTTTTTTTTTTCTGGCCGCTTTTCTGATTACATATTTTGTTTTCAGCCATACTCGTACCAGATCACGTCAGTTAACAATGACGTGCCTATCTGAGGATTAATAAAGCTTTAGTTTCACTCTGTATATGAGAAAAAAAGGCAGTGAAAATATCGATAGTACCCCCGAACAGTTTAATACCACATCCATCTCCCATTCGCCTCTGTCTACGTTTTTTCCTTTAACCATTCTTTTCCCCAAATGGAGAGTTGTGGCAGACTCCTGTATTCCATAAACTAGCATGATATTCGCTCTACGTACAGAGTATTAGGCGAAATCTTGCATGTCACTGGCGAGGAGATTTTAGGTAATGAGATTTTGAAGTGATGTAGGAGCTGGGAACTCTCTATCTTGACTGCTTTTGGGCTGGGAGTTTACTGTTAGTTAATAATGAAAAGGGTAATTACACAAAATACCAGTTATTTGATGTAATCCTCAGATGAGGAGAGAAACTCAGGCATAATTGTATTTCATGTTAATTTGTATCAACATCTACACTTCTTGACTCTGGAAAGATTATGTTAGATCGTTTCGAACACTGGTGAGTAGAGAGGGACTGGCGGGGATGTGTGGTGGTGTGGGGCGGGATATGGTGACACACTGCAATAAAGAAATGCCACATAGCTCTTTGTTGGCTACTCCTGTTACTGGCCGTTCGTCACCCCCGAGCATGGATTAATATCTTAGTTAACCGTCACTGCCACTGATTTATCGTATTAAATAAAACCGTCTTGAGATAGTAAGAATAAAATAAAAGACCTATGATCCAGGATTCACTGGGGTAATCATATCACAACCGGGATCTTTTATGCCATATTCTACTGCATGTGACTTTGGAGACATTGTGAGGTGTGGATATGTGGAAGTGCAGCTATGTGCAGGTGTGCGTGTGTGTGTGTGTGTGTGTGTGTGTGTGTGTGTGTTCAAAGGGATATTAACCAGCCTAATCTAAAATATATCGATAAGAAGATCCTTACTTGACTGGTGGTAGGTGACTGTGTTACCATGGCAACCTCCCACACCACCACACTTACATAGAGACATTTCCTCACCAGCAAGATCCGTTAGAGAGTATTTTGTGTGTGTGTGTGTGTGTGTGTGTGTGTGTGTGTGTGTGTGTGTGTGTGTGTCTGTGTGTGTGTGTGTATGGAGATATGGTTATATCTAAGATGGATCTTTTTTTTTTTTTGTGATATTTGCCTCACAATAAGGTGAGGACACGGGCAAACAGAGAGCCCGTCAGAGGAATGGCAAAAAAAAGCTCTCAAACGAGAGCATAGCGGTGACAAAAAACTGCAAGACGAAGCAGCAAGGCAGGACAAGATCAGGCGTGGCTCAGCAGTTAAGAGAGCAGTCTGGTGGCGATGTAGTTGACGAGGGCAGCACGTGGTGGATCTAACTCGATGCCCTCACGGATGGCGGCTTCCTCAGATGGAGAGAGGGAGTTGGAAATGTATGCCTCACGGATCTTCTGATACAAAGTCTGATAGACGAGAGGCAGTGTATCAGCGTCGTTGATCGGATCCGTGAGGCAGCAGAGTAGCTCTTCCAGGTCCGCATCCGTGCGGGCATCGAGATCACGAGTCCCTGAGAGTGGTGGAAGGAGGGCCTCGATGCGGCGAGCAACGGAGGAGGGGTCGCTCTTGGTCTTTCCCCCTTTCTTCTTTTGTTTCTTCCTCTTCTCCTTAGGTGGAGGGGGAGAAGAAGAGAGAGAGATGGCGGCAGGCGGTGGTGAAGGTGGAAGAGGCTCCTCCATTTCGTCAGGAGCATTTTTTTTTATTTTTTGAGATATTTGCGCCACTAGGTGAGGACACGGGCAAACAACAGCCCGTCAGGGAAATAGCTGGAAAATAAAAATAAAAAATAAATAAAGAAGGAAACAGGCGGCTCTTAAGAGAGCAAACGAGTGGCAATAAAATCCAGGACAGCAGAGCGAGGCGGATCGTGAGCCAGGGAAGCAAACAAACGAGACTCCAGGTCGCCAGAGATAGACTGGTCAAGGTATGCCTCCCTGAGGTCGACATACAGCTGGCGGAAAATTGGAGCTGAAGGATCATCGGGATCAGCAGGGGTAAAAAGATCAAGGAGCATCTCCTGAAGATCTGAGTCGGTAGCTAAGGCCAGGTGGGCGGCCGTCGAGGCATCAATGGGCGGAAGGGCGTCGGCAATACGCTGGGCAACAGATGGAGGGTCGCCCTTGCTCCTACGCTTGCCCTTGCCCTTCCGTTTCTTCTTCCTAGGTGGAGGTGAAGATGGGGAAGAAGAGCGTAAGGCAACAGGAGATGCAGCACGTACAGCAAGATCCACCAGACTCCCAGCAGCAGATGGAGGCACCGAGGAAGGAGGGCCCTCAACGTCCAGATGGACTGAGGGGACGGGAGAAACGGCCAGTTCTCCCTCGGCTGCTGACGGTGGGGGGTGGACCTCGGCGATAATGGATCCAGTTTCCATGTCCATTGTCGGTTCCGGGTCGATGATCATGGAAGAGCCAGTTGCCCTGTTGAGAGGGGCATCAAGCTGCAGCCGTTTCCGCGGTGTACTGCGGGGTCGTGGTGGCTGCAGCTGACGGGCCTGACGCTTCTGACGAGGCGCCGCGGAGCTGGGCGGCACGCGTCTACATCCTCCCTCTAACATTTGGTAACTAAGGCTTTGATCCCTGGTGTGGCAGGGACATGCGGATGAAGAACTAGACGGCCTGGCGCCATGGGCTAAAGAAAGCAGTGTACACCCCGCCGTTCCAAGAGCGACACTGAGTGTCGCTGACTGGGTATGGGGGTTTTAAATGGGTTGGGGCAGACAGGTAGACGCCGCAATGGGGGCGGGGCTTGCAATAAAGAAAATTCCCACAAAATAAAGGGGAACCTTATGTAACTTCGACGAATCTTTATACCGTTCATTATCTTTTATTTTTTTTTTTTCTCTCTCTCTCTCTTGTTCTTACGTTGCCTCATGTTAAAAGGTACTTTTATTTCTTAATGGCGGTGGTGCAATATACATTTCCATATGGCTCGACATGTGGACACTCAGTTGATTGTGTTTTCCATTCTTTCCAGCTAATCTAGAGTTTATCACATCTTTCCTGGCTCATTTCCCAGCGATATCTATACTGCATTCGGATTCTACACTAAGTTATTTCCTGCTTAATCAGTTGCTTTGTACTGTGATCGTATCGTATCTTTTATAAAAGCTCCAATAAGCTTGCATGCGTCGGCCTTAGTCACATGATGGCTCTCCACGCTGCTTGATCTCTGGCAGCCTCCCTATTCAGTCCCTTATCCCTGAGGTCACACTCTATGACCTCGTCTCAGGTCTTTTTCGGTCTGCCTCTCGCAACCCTACCCCCGACGTTCACACTTCTTACTGTAGATCCATAATATCTGAATGTTTCTTGTCTGCTTCTTAACATTTGTAGAGGTTCCCTGTACTGTGTGTGTGTGTGTGTGTGTGTGTGTGTGTGTGTGTGTGTGTGTGTGTGTGTTCTTACCTAATTGTATCTTTACAGGAATGAGTCAAGCTCGTAGCCTACTGTCCAGTGTCTTAAACCATATTTATCGCACATATCCTTAAATTTGTGAATTGTTTTGGCACACACTATTTCATTCGGTAGTGCATTCCATTGATCAATTGCTCTGTTTGGGAAACTGAATTTCCTTACGTTTTTATCACCTCTCTTCTTACGCAGTTTTTTGCAGTGTCCTCTTGCTGATGCTTCTCCATATGTTAAGTAATCATTTATATCTATTTTCTCCTTCCCTGATATGCACTTATATAGCATTATCACGTCACCTCTTTTCCTTCTCTCCTGTAGTGTTGGTAGATTCAGTTTATTTAGTCTTTCTTCGTAGCTTAGGTCCCTTAAGCTTGGTATCCATCTTGTAGCGGCCCTTTGAACTTTTTCAATCCTGTCTATGTGCTTTTTGAGATGAGGACTCCAGACTACTGATGCATATTCCAGGGTTAGACTAATGAATGATGTTATTATCCTTCTGAGCATGTCTTCATTTATGTATGTGAATGCTATTCTCATATTTGCAAGCAGTGTATACATGTTCCGTACCTTCTCGATGATGTGGTCAGCCGGAGATAGTCTGTTATTGATAATCACACCTAGGTCTTTCTCTCTTTCTGATGTGTATAGGATTTTATTTCCTAACTTATATTCCCAATCAGGTCTTTTTCCACTTTTACCAAACTTGATTACATGTGTGTGTGTGTGTGTGTGTGTGTGTGTGTGTGTGTGTGTGTGTGTGTTCAAAGGGATAGTAACCAGCCTAATCTAAAATATATCGATAAGAAGATCCTTACTTGACTGGTTGTAGGTGACTATGTTACCATGGCAACCTCCCACACCACCACATTTACATAAAGACATTTCCTCACCAGCATGATCCGTTAGAGAGTATTTTGTGTGTGTGTGTGTGTGTGTGTGTGTGTGTGTGTGTGTGTGTGTGTGTGTGTGTGTGTGTATGGAGATATGGTTATATCTAAGGTGGATCTGCAGGACTCTGTGGGACTGATTGGCCTTATGTACGGCTTGGATAGGTAGTTCGTAGGCTGATGAGGACTATGAGGAGTGCAAATATAAGCAGACGAGACTACTTGGTTCAGAGGCTGATGAAGGCTATGGGAAGACCATGAATGATTTGAGAGAGTTGTCATTGTATAATCAGACAGGAGGTGTGCGACTCCCTTTATGGTGTGTGTAATCAGCAGTAAAAAGCCTTGCACGAGGGAGGTCGGAAACTAAAAACATGCTCTTGACAAATTACGAATACGAGGAGTGTAATAGATAATAAACACCCTTGCACGAGAGGGAGGTAGGAGGCTTGAAAAACGTACCATCGACAGATTACCAATATGACGAGTGTAATAGAAACCCATGTAACAGACACGAGTAAACACCCATGCCTGAGAGGTGGGGAGCTGTAAACATATACCAGTAATGTTACCAATAGGAAGAGTTTAATAGACAGTAAACATCCTTACTTGAGAGGCGGCGGAAAGCTTTAGAAACATTTCTGTGAAATATTAACCTTCATATTAAGCAAAGCACTGAGATATCTATTAACACTTCCCATAAAAGACTGAACTTGAGTCTGTTATCTCGCAGCCACATACGAGAAGACATAAAACAAGGCATATCCAACGACTTTCAGTATAGCAATTTATCTTCAAGCTTATTCTTACTTCCGACGACTTTATTCAACTTGGGCAAGATATCTGCTAATGAAACTTGGGCAGGATATCTGGTACACAAGGCTGTATCTACTGCCATCTTTCTAGTTTTAGTATTTACCACGAAGCTCTTATACAATCGTCCAGAGAGAGCTAAATAAACTAAAAACATATGCTATACTGAGGAAGAGGCAATCGTAACTATAAAGGGCGCTATTCTTAAGCAGTCCACCCTCAGTCACACGAGAAGCCAAACGTAAAAACAAAGTTTTAGTTACACAAGGCACACACAAAATATATAAAATAGACGAAACACGAAGCGAGTACACACACACACACACACACACACACACACACACACACACACAAAATCACGTTCACCTCCTGTGGTGTTTGACTTTGAAGGGACCGACCAACAAAAGACCGCAATGCATAAACCACTGACGATGCAGTAAATTTAGGCGTTTCGACAGGGACCAAGACTTTTACGAGAGAGTGAAATAGGGAGAGAAAGACTGAAGCCAAAACGTAGGTCACAGAATCAGATGGGAGGAGGGGGTTGTGTTTATAAGGATTTCTGAGTCTTATTTGTGTATGTGTGTGTGTGTGTGTGTGTGTGTGTGTGTGTGTGTGTGTGTGTGTGTATTTTTAACTTCACTTCTCGTCCTCGTCGTCGTCCTCGTCTCTCTCCTCCTCCTCCTCATCATCATCATCATCATCCGTCTCCTCATCCTCATCCTCCTTGTACACATAGGCTTATCTGAACATGATCCCTATGGACTACAGGCTTGCCTAGCGCTTCTTCAGCAGTCCACCATTTCCTCTCGGGGGATAGGGAAGAAGGTGAGGAACGTTTCTATTACCGTAAGAGTAAAAACAAAGAAGATGGACGACAAGGCTGGCTGGACGAGAAAGAGAAAGAAACAGGCGATAGGAACGGAAGTTTTACGGGAAACAATTCCTAGACGAGAAAAAAAAATGAAAATACGAATAAAGAAAAGGCAAAGGAAATGTAACTTGACTGGAGCATGGGAATCGGAAACGAGATTATGAACTGAGGCTACAAGGAGACATGAATACAGGGAAAAGTGAAAGGAAAACTGAGGTTGACCAGACGAAGCCAATGTTACGGTGGCCGGTGCTAGTGAAATCCCTCCTAACCATATCTAATCTGTACTAATCTCACTAATCCTACCCATACCTGTCTTATTTCAACTTCACCTAACCCAAACCAAACTAATCACATCTAAACCGATTTAATTTAGCCCAGTCTCACCTAAATTATCAATATTTGCTCAAATTGAACCCTATCTAACCTCGAATGACCTAATCCAACTTAAATCAACCCAACCTAATCTAGCTTAACCTCATCTAACCCAGTCTAATTGTATTTAACCTCACAATCCCATGTAACCTCCCCATACCTAGCCTAACCTATTTTGAAGCAGCCTAACCGCATCTAACCCTACCTAATCCTACCCAGTCTCACTTAACCATACCATACCCGACCTAACCCAACCCAGTCAAGCCTAAAATGACCTAATCCAACCGAACCTAACCCAGCCTAACCCAACCAAATAAAACCCAGCCCGAAACCTATCAAAACCAACGTATTCTAAAGCATTCTAACCTAATCCGTCTATATCTAGTCGAACTGAAGCCAACCCAACCAAAAATTACCTAATCAGACCAAACCCTGCCCAAAGTGACCTAACCTAACTTTCGATCGGCTATAAATTCGCCAAGAAATTTGGCTGCCTGAAAGTCTACGGATGTCACATTCCAAGTTTCGCCTGTATAGCTAGGACAGTGTGTGTGTGAGTGAGGTGGAGGAGGGCAGAGGGAGGGGCAGACCAAGGATGAGATGCAGGGATAGAGTGGAGAGTTATATGAGAGACTGGGGTGTACGCTGGGGGAAGGGCAGTGAAATGGCAGGGGACAGGGCAACATGGAGACAGTTTGTTTGTTGGCACCCCTTACGGGATTAAGGTATCTGGCAACAGATAGATGGAAAAAATAATGTCTTATTTGTCTGGCTGTAGATAGGTAGATAGACAGAATAAAATACTGGGCCTTACTTGTAACAAAGGCTTTTTGTATCCTGGCTCCCTCTCTGCACCATCTTCACCTTGTTCTTCAGTTTACTCACCAGACTGCCGCCTTCTTGCATCACCTTAGCCACATCTTTCGTCTCTTTGGTTATCTTTTAGACTTTCTCTTCTGCTTCCTTCATCCTGCAAAATCAATTTTCATAATCAGTACAACATTGTCATTTACAGTTGTATTCTTGGTGGATTTGGATATTTCTCAACATCACTTTTTGAGCCATTTATTGTGCACATCTCATCTCAGTGTGCTTTTGTATATTACTGATGCCAACACTGTTACTATACAAGCACCATAAATAACAGTACACAATGTTGACGTGTAATATACAAAAAGGGTTGTTATGAGGGAGGGTTGTATATGAGAGAGGGGGTTGTGAGCTGGAGACAGGACAGTGAAATGGCAGGGGACAGGGCGATATGGAGGCGATTTGTTTGTGGCCACCCCTTATGGGATTAAGGCGTCTGGCAATAGATAGATAGATAGATTGATAGATAGGCTGTTAAGGAAGAGCTGCTATCAAGCCTTCCTGTGCCCCCTACACCATTTAACCCTTTGACCAGACCTGATCCACTGCAGTTTTTATTCATGCTAACACCAAAGCATTTTATAAAACTAAAACAATTACTAGCAGTCACAGGCTTACAAAAACTAATTCAAAGTAACTTTCTCTGCAAATGGTTCATCTGAAAGTTATATTTAGGCAAACACTATATGACTTTACTCAGGCTCACACTAGTGCATAATAGATGCTGACATACACTACGTCAAGTAATACAGCATCAGTACAGGTACCTCAGGTTAAAAAAAAAACAGCATACATTCAAAAGTGGTATTTCCCTCCTCAGTTAGCTCAAGTGCTATTAAAAGTGTGACAGTCTGCCTCTCACAACCCTACCCCCGACGTTCACACTTCACACTTTCCGCACCCAACTGTCATCCTCCATCCTCTCCACATGCCCAAAGCATCTCAATCTACCCCTCATCACCACAACATCAATACATTCCAGTCCAAACCTTCCTCTCAACTCTTCAATCATAAACCAGTCCCCCAGGCCTCACATCCAAGGACACACTACACATCCTTTTAATCACTGTCATTTCTGTATATTTGAGCCTACAGATCTCGTCTTCCTTTACTGCCCAGGTCTCACTACCATACAGCATTACACTGCTAACACATGCTGCATACAAAGGTCCCCTAGCATGGAGGGAGAGCCCTCTCAATGTCAGGGGAGGCAACAGCTCCCTGAACTTATTCCAACCACTCCTCACTCTGGCCACAGACCTAGCTCCAGTCCCACCTCCAGCACATAACATGTCTCCCAAATAAGAAAACTCTTCCTTATACCCAAGAGGAGGAGGAGAAGGAGGAAAAGGAAGAAGGAAATGATGAAAAGAAGGATGAGGATGAAGAGGAAAAGGGAAAGAGGGGGAAGAGCGCGAAGGAGGAGGATGTGGGTAATGATAAAGAGAATGAGGAATGGAGAGGAAGACAAGGAAAGGAGAAAGAGGAGGAGAAAAAGGAGGAAAAAAGACGGAAGAGGAGGAGGAGGAGAGGACAGGAGAGGAAAGAAGGGGAGGAGCAGGAGGAGGAGGAGAGGAAATGAGTGTAATAAGGCCGAGCTACACTGCTTAATACATGATAGGCCTACAGTCTTCCCCATACTTTTCAGCATCATAAAAACAATAAGAACAAGGATGACGAGGTTAATACAAAATAAAATGAATAAAGAACAGTTATTAACACTACACCAATATTTCTAACTGTCTATAGCATGACGACTCCATCCCGTAAGAACAAACATACCGCCTCCTTATCGCCCTGTCTCCTGCCATTTCACTGCCCTCCCCCACAGCACACCCCATACACGTAGCCACTGGGGGGGCAGGGGGGCACTTTGCCCCCCCTGGGAATATTTGGGGGAAATGCTGAAAGGGATTTTTGGCATAGTTCTTGTATGACAATACAATTTTCCTAATTTTACCACCTGTATATTAAACAATATTATCTATTTCCAAAAATTTTATGTGGAAGCAATAATTTCCTTTGAAATTGAAAGCTAAATATAATAAAACCTTTGGGGAAAAAATGACCATTTATAAGTTAACAATTTCCCCTGTCACCGTAGATGACGTGGTTAATATTAGAGCTGTAATGATGTTTTGCACATGAAGCCTGATGAGGTGTAAAAATGGCCTTCCTGTCCCCTCAGCCACATCCTCTCACCCTGCAGCCACATCCTCTCACCCTGCAGCCATATCCTCTCACCCTGCAGCCATATCCTCTCACCCTGTAGCCAGTTGCAAACAAAAACTGCACAATTATTACACACAACTGAAACAAGCAGAATTTTCGAAGACTGCATGAAACCTTTTCGATCACCTCAGACTACTGTACATTATACACGGTAAGGTGTGCCAGGGGCCTCGTTTGAGTGGGGGACAGGGGTCTTGCTTCCCCCCTCCCCCCACTTTTTGGAGCCTGTGGGACAGTGTCTTTTGTCCCCCCCACTTTTCTAGGTGAGAATTTTCAAGATGAATAGCTTTACGCCTTTTTTTTTTCTTTAATGGAAAAATCCTTTCAATGCAGCACAGTACAGTTCAGGTGATATGAAAATCATTCCCTGCTGAGAGGGGCAGGTGGCGTGGTCACCTGAGTCAAGGATTAAGACAGTTTAATCCCAGCAGATGTATTTTTACTTAGGTCAGTCTTGACGTATGCGCCACCCCTGATGCCTGAGCCAGTGAGAATCAAACTAAAAGAATAAGTAGTGGAAAACAGAATTTCTACTGCCTACCACCACAACAGTAGTGCAAAACAGAATACCAGACTGGGGGTGGCTGCAGCAGCGGGTTTGAATTTATGCATATGTGCTAGAGAGAGAGAGAGAGAGAGAGAGAGAGAGAGAGAGAGAGAGAGAGAGAGAGAGAGAACCGCAAAGGAAAACAGAAAAAAACGATACGAATGTGGGAAAGTGTGTGTGTTCGGGACACTCACGCCAGATCTCGAGTTTTCATTGGCCCATCCATTCCGCTATTTTTCTTCCAGCAGCCAATCAAAATCTATCTATCTATTCTATCTATCTATAGCCCGACGCCCTAATCCCGCAAAGGGTGGCCGCAGACAAAACGCCTCCAGGTCACTCTGTCACCCACCATTTGACTCCCCTCCCCCCAACTCACCCCCCCCCCTCCCTCATATACCTCTCAACTCCATCCCTCCACCTCATCCTCGGTCTACCCCTCCCTCTCCCTCCCTCCACCTCACCTACATACACCCTCTTAGTCAGTCTTTCATTCTCCATCAAAATACAGGGTTTATTTCCGAACATAAACAGATAGTATGGACGCCATTGCATCTCGTATGGTACAGTCATGGACAAAGAAACCTGGACACTCAAGGGCTGAGCTGATAGTTTCTTTTTCCTTTTCGATTTTTCCACTAAATCTTCGTCCATATGAACCGTACCCCCCCATCCCCTTCCTTCCCTCACCTCCTCTCCGTCCTACCCATATGACCCGGGAAGGCTGGCCATTCCCAGGGGACACGTGGACACTTCTCACCTCTCTCTCTCTCTCTCTCTCTCTCTCTCTCAACCCTGATATATATATATATATATATATATATATATATATATATATATATATATGTGTGTGTGTGTGTGTGTGTGTGTGTGTGTGTGTGTGTGTGTGTGTGTGCAATTATTATCATGACTTTCATGACTACTGGCATGATCTGAATCGGAAAGTAAAGATGAGGAGAAATATAGTGGAGTCTTTGGCGAAAATGGTGGCATCTCTCTCTCTCTCTCTCTCTCTCTCTCTCTCTCTCAAACTAAACACTTGCTTCCATCCTTTCTTCTCCCCCTCCTTCCTCCCCCATCTACCATCTCTCTGTCTCTGTCTGTCTTCTATATATATATATATATATATATATATATATATATATATATATATATATATATATATATATATATATATATATATATATATATTTGTGTGTGTGTGTGTGTGTGTGTGTGCAATTATTATCATAACAAATGGCATGCTCTGAATTGGAAAGTAAAGATGAGGAGAATTGGCGAAAATGGTGGCAGAAGGGAGTAGGCAAGTATGAAGGTGGACGTTAATTGGCCCGCAGGGAAATAATGACAGTTCCATATGTTGACGTCTCGAGAGGATTTCCTGCAGTTGTTTCCTGTAAATATGTTCCAGTGTTTTAATTTGTAATGCTTATATCACAGTAAAGGCATACTTTGCACTGACATTATTATTCACTCGTACAGATTACTGAGAGAGAGAGAGAGAGAGAGAGAGAGAGAGAGAGAGAGAGAGAGAGAGAGAGAGAGAGAGAGAGAGAGAGGGACAAGTGGTCACTCCTCACTTCTCTCTTTCTCTATCTATCTCTATCTCTCTCGTATGCAGATCCAAAATCAGGAGGAGATGCCTCTCATGGGCCAACCAGCCAACTGCAGTTGTTTTCTTTAAATATATTCCTAAGTTTTATTTTATAATACACTATATCACAATAATAAAGGCATACTTTGCACTGACATTACTATTCACTCCTACAGAACCTTGAAAGAGAGAGAGAGAGAGAGAGAGAGAGAGAGAGAGAGAGAGAGAGAGAGAGAGAGAGAGAGAGAACAGCTGCGTATACGAAGAATGAAGATGAGCTTCTCATGTGTGTGTGTGTGTGTGTGTGTGTGTGTGTGTGTGTGTGTCTGTGTGTTTTAGCAGAGTAGCCGTAGGGAAGAGGGAGGGATGGGTTGTGATCGGAAAAATGTGGGGAGTTGCTTGTGTCAAGGATGCACACACACACACACACACACACACACGGTTCAAGGTAGGCGGATTAGCGAACTGGCGTGTATGGGGGCAGGGAAGGGGGGATGGGGAGGGCAGCCTGGCAGGTGCTAATGAAGAGAGGGTAAACGGGATGGGGGATGGGGGGATGGGGGAAAGGAGTCGTGAACGAAGAGTGACGGACAAGCCGGGGGAAAAGAGAAAATATGACATTTGCCTCACCTCACCTGTCCAGGTTTCTCTGTCCATGACTGTACTTGCTGTGCCGATGTGTGGTATAATTCATTATAATTTCATAGGTTATTACGCAAAATAGCTGTAATTCCTTATATGCACAGAGAGATAAAGATAGCAGGTAAATGATGCACCAAGAGTATAGCGTTGACAGTCATTTTTTCAGTACTAAAAGTGCTCAAGAAATTTGTGGTAGGCCTACCGAGAAAAAAATAAATATTTTGAGGTAGAACGGAGGGAAGTTAGCATGCAGGTATCGATAATACTACCATCTACGAGAGTACCCTGATGACCAAGGATACTAGTGACATGGAGATGTCTTTGCTAGGGCAACTCCAGTGCCTTCTAATTTATTGCTGGTGTTTCCATTTTCTCTCACATGAAATAGTAGACCTCTGGTAACATTATGTACTGAGTGTTTTTACATACTTGTCCTCTGAAAGGATTATTAGCTATTAACTTAAAGTAACTTCAAGAAAGCTGTGAATATGTGGGGAAAAGATAGTTTTTCTTTAAGACATTGGAACAAATGCGACAGTAATGATGTCAATTTATTTCTGATGACATACCACATCAAATCTAGGAAAATTTGTGGTGACATATTAAGGGGGAAATATTCCAAGTGTTTGCCCCCCCCCCCCTGGCAAATTTCCTGGATACGCCACTGGCTCACCCCCCTCTCTCTCACATACCTCCATCCCATCCTTCCATCTCATCTTAGGCCTCCCCTCCCTCTCCTCCCCCCCTCCACCTCACTCACATACACTCTCCTCGCTTGTCTCTCGCTCTCCATCCTCTCCACATGGCCAAACCACCTCAGTGTATTTTCTCCTAACGCTTCTATCACGTTCACATTAACACCACAACGCTCCTGCACTTCCTCATTTGTCAGTCTGTCTTTCTTTTAAACTACACATGCTCCTTTCAATAATCCTTTCTCCATCCCGAACCCTCAGCGAAACATTTCTCATTTGCAATGAGCCTGGTATGGTATGGGTAACAAGAGCAGCCAGGCACCGCGGAGCTGGGCATCACACGTACACACCCCCCGGCCGACATTAAGTGACTGAAGGCGAGGGAGGGGGTAAGGTAACCATTGGTGTGGCAGATGCGATCATGCGAGTGTAGACTGCTTGGCGCCATAGGCTAACCGTCGGAGATTTACATCCTACCCCGGCAAGAGCGACACTGAGGCTCGCTGACTAACTCTGGGCTGCTGGCATGGGGGTTTTATAGGCAGAGGCAGACTGATGGGCGCCGCATTGGGGGCGGGGCTTGCAACAAGGGAAACTCCCATAAAATAGAGGGGAGCCTTATGTAACTTCGACGAATCTTTATACTGATCATTGTCTTTTCGTTTTTTTCTCTCTCTGTCTTGTTCTTGCGTTGCCTCCATGTTAAGCCCCGTACACACTGGGCATCAAGTTGCGCAACGTGTTGAAAATCACCATGTCACTGCATCAGCCTCGCGTGATGGTGACAGGCAAGCAGCGTGGAGTCAACATTGTATGTGCTGCCCTCGCGCGGCGATGACGACTGACGTTGGCCTTGACAATCCAATGGTGCCACTGGTACAAATTTTGTGGGTAATTCACTGTCAGATTTTGAAAACTGTACAGTACTGAACGTAGGCAAGACCATGGGAGATACTACATACAACTTAGATAACAAAGTAATTAGTAAATCGGAATGCGAGAGAGATCTAGGAGTTATGGTTAGTAAGACCTCAACCTAGGCAGAAGTGTATTAATGCTAGAAATAAGCAAATAGGCTCCTACGATTTATTTCGAGGAGCAATTTTGCAACTTTATCTAGCATTAATAAGGCCACATTTAGACCACGCCGTGCAATTTTGATGTCCGTACTATTGAATGGATATAAAGTCGCTTGAAAACGTACAGAGAATAATGACAAAAATGATAAATGATGTTCGGAACCTGCCACATGAAGACAGACTAAAAAGACTAAATCTGCACCATAGGAAGACGTAGAGTAATGGGAGACTTAATTGAGGTGTTTGAGTGAAGGAAGGGAATAAGTAAAGGAGATATTAGCAAGGTACAGAACTTAAAGTGGGCATACAGGATAGAACTAGAAGTAATGGTTTCAAACTGGAAAAATTCCGTTATAAGAACATAAGAAGAGAGGATAACTGCAGTAGGCCGGTTGGCCCATGCTAGGCAGCTCCTAGAAAAGTAAGTGAACTACTAGAATGATATAAGGATAGCAAAGAAGATATGAAGTGCTATGAAAAGGATGCAAAGCCACTGCACTGTATTTTCCTGCCACTGAACTGTGTGATATAAGCTGCAAAAAGACAAAAACCTAGGCCAAGTTAAGGCAATAAAAGTATAGTGTGTAGTTCACACTTTAAATCCATAAAGATTTTTGTTCATTCTCAGCATACAGTCATAGCTCAGTGGCAGAGGTCGACTATACTAGGGTTCAACATCCCTTCCACAGAACTTCATTATTAGCGCCATGATGATGATCTGTTACAGCTCAACATTCAAGATGGCAAGTCTACGCCTAGATAAAATGACCTGAGTATAGCTGACGCCTAGTGATGTAGTGGGTGAAGGCACTGCGGCAGGATGGGGCCAGTCAGGGCTTAGATCTGAGGCACAGTTGAGGTTTGCTGATTACATTGCCATTCAGGATGCTGGCCAGCCTTCCCCTAACCCCACTGTGGCAGGGAATAAATATACTGTATGCGATGTATCTTATGGACATCCAGCTGATTTCAAGTACTGTGTTTTGGTGGCAAAGCTGGGCTGCAATGCTATAAAAAATATATATATATATGCCTGTCACCCCTTATAACAATACTTAAGACTGAAAATCATTGAGGATCAGCTAAGTTAAACTACTGCTTTCTCAAAACAAAAGGTGTCAGTCAGAAAGGTAGTCCCACAAGAGGTGAGGCGAGGTGTTAATGAGAGGTATTCCCGGGGGTGGGGTGGGGTGGGGTGGAGGCAGGTGTGAGGTAAGATGTGAGGCTGAACCCCATGTGATTATAGTGCTCCAGGCTGTCTATTAATATCTATATTTATTTATCTATCTAGCTATTTTTAAACCTATCTATCTATCTATCTACCTATCCATGTCTACCTATCTGTCTATATATCTGTCTGTAGTTCTATAACATTTTCTCCTTCTCTCTCTCCCCCACAATCTCTCCCCACTTCCCTTCCCTAGCTTCCTCCCCACCTCTACCTCCCATTTTGTCTTCCACTCCCTCCACTTCACCTCTCTCCCCCCCCTCCCTCTCTATCCCTCCTTCCTCCTCAACTACCCCCCACCCAACACCCCAGGGGAGGAAGACCGCCCCTGAGATTTACCTGATAACCCACGTGTACCTTGCCTACCTCACCTGTTTTACCTGTGTGTGTGTGTGTGTGTGTGTGTGTGTGTGTGTGTGTGTGTGTGTGTGTGTGTGTGTGTGTGTGTGTGTGTGTGTGTGTGTGAGTAGAACGTGTATGTGTAATTCACCAGATGTACCCTAGTCCAATATGCCTGTGTGTACGCCTTTGTGTGTATACGTGTGCGTCTACAAATATGTGCGAATATCCTAAGCAATAATAATATTCCCTTGTGAGTTGCCAAAATAATATTACTACAACAATATCAACGTTAATTTACAGTAATGGGATTTATGGAGAAACAAACCCGCTACATAAATACATAAAGCGCTACATACATTTACAAATCTAGCTGAAAGACTTAAACGCATTATTATTATTATTGTTATTATTATTATTAAAGTATTTGTTTAGATTTTACTGCTTAATTCTTTGTCTGTCTGTCTGTCTGTCTGTCTGTCTCTCTCTCTCTCTCTCTCTCTCTCTCTCTCTCTCTCTCTCTCTCTCTCTCTCTCTCTCTCTCTCTCACACACACACACACACACACACACACACACACACACACACACACACAGATGAGGCCCCAGATAAGGTCCACCACTTCACACTCATTGTTTGTTTTCACGTCCACACCAATGACCTTCTCTCTCTCTCTCTCTCTCTCTCTCTCTCTCTCTCTCTCTCTCTCTCTCTCTCTCTCTCTCTCTCTCAAAACTTTACAATCTCAACACCTTCAGTCTTTTCACCTCCAAGTAATTGTCTTCCCTAGGGTCATTTTCGCTTCACCCCCCCTATAAATCTTGCCCTCCTACAACGTCCCCTTCAGCGTCTCAGGCGGAACAAATGTCAGGGGAGGCGTAACAAAGGTCAAATGAGGTCTTATCTACGTTTAAACTCCGGGATTAGGACAGTGGGGGTGGTGGTGGTCGGGTCTAAAGTAATAATGAAATAGATCATCTAAAGTAATACTGAAACTTTATCTAGCATTAGTAAGGCCACATAGATCATCTAAAGTAATACTGAAACTTTATCTAGCATTAGTAAGGCCACATTTAGACTACGCAGTACAATTTTGGTGTCCTTACTATAGAATGGATATTAATTCGTTAGAAAATGTACAGAGAAGAATGACAAAAATGATACATGACGTCCGGAACCTATCATATGAAGACAGACTGAAAAGACTAAGTCTGCATTCGCTAGAGAGGCGTAGAGTAAGGGGAGACTTAATTGAGGTGTTTAAGTGGATGAAGGGTATAAATAAGGGAGATATCAGCAAGGTACTTAAAGTGAGTATACAGGATAGAACTAGAAATAATGGTTTCAAAATAGAAAAATTCCGTTTCAGTAAGGAAATCGGTAGAAATTGGTTTGGTAATAGAGTAGTAGACGAATGGAATAAGCTACCTAGTAAAGTAGTTGCTGCCTCTTCCATTGAGAGTTTCAAGCATAGGCTAGATAAGTATATGACTAATAAGGGGTGGATATAGAAAAAAGAAAATCTTATAACCAATACTAATTCATAATTTTCCCTTTTCAGGTTACACTGTGATAGTCTCTATTCTCCTTTCACACTTTCCTGTAAAATGTCCACGCCAGTTTTTCTATACGGCTTGGTGTTCTTTCAGACTTTTTCCTGCCGGCTTCAGCTGGAGGGTTTGGAGGGCGGGAGAGAGCCTTCTTCTTTGCTATCCTTATCTCATTCTAGTAGTTCAGTTACTCTTCTAGGAGCTGCCTAGCATGGGCCAACCGGCCTACAGCAGTTATCCTCTCTTCTTATGTTCTTATGTGAATGCTAAATGGTTCACGGTACTTGTCTCTCTCTCTCTGATGGTTTAGGCCTGTCACCCATTTTTCTTTACATCTCAGGTACACAAAAGGAAAATAGAGTCTGTGTAACATTCCTTTCATTTCTGGGTACTGACCGGGTCGGGGAGGGATTAGGGAGGTGGGGGAGGGATTAGGAGGGTGGGGGAGGGAAGGAGAGGAGGAGGAAGTGGAGGGAAGGTGGGGTAATGGAGGAAGGAGGCAAAATGGAGGGATAGTGAAATGGAAGGGTGTGAGAGAGAAGGGTAGGTGAGAAAGGGAGGTTTGGGAGGAGGTGAAAGGAAGAAAAAGAAAGAAATGGAGAATGGAATAATGGGAGAGAGAGAGAGAGAGAGAGAGAGAGAGAGAGAGAGAGAGAGAGAGAGAGATTATGGAGACGAATGAGAACAGCAAACCAAATTACCGAAGGAAGAAAGGATGGATGAAAGAGGGAGACGAAAAGAAAAGAAAAGAATGAAGAGAAAGGAAGGAAGGAGAAAGTGAAGGAGAGAGAGAGAGGCCAAGGAGGAGGAGGAGAGAGATTAAGACAACAAGAGGGATTAAAGGAGGGAGAGGGTGTTATGGAGGAGGGAGAGGGGGAGGGAAGAGAGGAGGGAAAAAAATTAAGAAATAGCCAGAGTATAAACGAAGAAGGAAGAAGTGAGAAACAATGAAGAAAGGTAGATTAATAGACAAATAGTTATACACAGATAGATAGATAGATAGATATATGGACCGACTGAGAGAGAGAGAGAGAGAGAGAGAGAGAGAGAGACGAAAGAACAATCCATCTTATTCCAAAAAATCCAAATTGCATCTCTCTCTCTCTCTCTCTCTCTCTCTCTCTCTCTCAATACCGCAAAGGAGGAGGCTGAACTGTTTTTGCTCGACATGTGAGTTTTATTGCGGGTTGAAGGATATTGACGAGTTTGTGTGTGTGTGTGTGTGTGTGTGTGTGTGTGTGTGTGTGTGGCTGATCTGATGGATGGTGAAGAGATGGAAGGCTGGATGGT